>NC_057696.1:5179848-5250581 GCF_014466175.1 Vespula pensylvanica
ATCTTCTTGACACTCGTACGAAGAAGAAGGCAGTCGTCTCTCTTGGTGATTTTGATTATCGTCGAACTCGAAAACACACGACGATGGTGGACGATAGGGTAACATCCCCTTACATAATAGCGATCGAGTCACTTGAATGTGATTGGTTAAGAGAGAGAGAGAGAGAGAGAGAGAGAAAGAGAGAAAGAAAGAGAGAGGGAGGGTATATATACGAAGATCTTTCGGAGGATTTTCTTGAACGAAGGAAAAGAAGGAGAATATGTCGATGCGAGATCGTCGATCGTCCTCGAAAGAGTGTCGTCCTTTCGTGCTCCGAGTTTGTCTCTGTGTCAGCGTGCGAAGACCCCCGGTTCGTCGGTGGCTCGTTCTCCCTCTTGCTTTCTCTCTCTCTCTCTCTCTCTCTCTCGCTCTCTGGGTATTCCTCTTTCGCGCAGAATCAATTTTCTCGCAAAACGACGTCGACGTCGACGCCGAGCCGAGCCGAGCCGCCAATGCGCTCGCGCACAGAGTCGGAGACACGCGCTTGCGCACCTAGTCAGCTACTATCGCGAACCATTCTTCTCCCTTTAGCTCCTTCTCATCCTTGTACTCAACCATTACTACTACTACTATTACTACTACTACCACTGCTACTACTATTGTGTACTCGGATAGATGGTGCTCCGCTTGAAGGGTAGGAAACGCACAGGGGGTTGCGTCGGCTCGCGAGCGTTTGCCTTCTTCTACTTCTTCTTCTTCTTCTTCTTTTTCTTCCTCCTTTTCTTCCGTGAGCGAACGAAATCTGCCCTCGCAGTCTCTCTCAGTGCATCTCTCACTGCGATTTTTCCAAGAGAAATTTAACCTTCTTCTTCTCGCTTTCCATTCGTACGTAGTCACGTAGGTACCCACTACGTTCCTTTCGTTTTACTTTTTTTCTTCAAAGATCCGATTCTTTCGGGGCTTCGGTCGATGGCTAATTAATTGGTTTAACGTCGAGTTAACCGTGCGCGAATCGATATATCGATTTGTTTTTCAAAGAATCTTGACAATGCCTCGTATAAGATCGGAAATGTCTTTACAAATGCATGCTCGATCAACGACTGATTAAGACATTGCCTCTTGATCGTCCGTCCCAAAGTTTTTCCTTGTCTTCCCTTTTCGAAATAAAACACAGTCATCGAGCAACGTATTCCTTCCTATATTTTCTTTCCGCTATATCCTCACTTGCCAAAGAATCTAGTCCCCGTGAATTAGTCTTCGATAGTCGGTTAATTAACGTCCTCTCTTTCCCTCTATGGAAAATAGCGAGTCATGAATATTTGACGAGTTCCACGCCGAGATCGAAGGGTGTAATTAATGATAAAATTATTAAAGTCGGAAAAGAAAATCGACTCGAACCCTTCCCATACTTTCTCTACTGAGGTCGTTAACGATTCCTTTTCTTTTCTCAAAGACGCCTTCTCTCCCTCTTCGAAGGTAGATGCGCCTATAGACGGTGTATTTCACTCGTACCTTGTATCCCGGACGACCGCCGTTGCGTTTGATATTCCCGAAATAATTCCGGACGGAAACGCATTAAATCGATCGATGACGTAGTAGACGAGGACATATAACCGGAGAGCGTACGGCAGCCTGCAACAAATCCAATACTCCAACTAGAAACGAAATTCACGCGGCTTCCGATCGATTCTGCCAGGCTTTTATATCTGCCGATATGAAATTTATAACGCAATTCGGCAAGAGAGTAACGGCAGAAATAGTAGCAATAGCAACGGCAGCAACGGTAGCAATGTCAACGTGTCCCGAGCTCGATTAAGTTCGTTTCTCAACGATCGAGATTGAATCGTGCCAGTTCGCGGCTTAATATCCTTCCTTGTTTCCTTATCTTCGCGAGATATCGACGTTTCTTCCGTGTTGGCTGAACCTTAAGCGAGCCCTTCCCCTTCTCTCTTTCTCGACTCTCGATCGAAGGAAACACGATTTTATCGCAGGACGTTTCAGATCCTGAGATTATGTATATGCGAAAAATATTTTGTTAGAATTTCTGGGAGGAATATCACCGATAACGTAAGAATAAAAATGTCACTAATCGCAAAACAATTTTCCGCAATTGCGTTTGTTTCTTTTCTTTTTTCTTTCGCGATCTTCTCTGAATGGAGAGAAAGACAGAAAGAGAGAGATCCACGAACAAAGAGAAAACTCTCGGACGACTGAGAGAGAAAGAGAGCGTTTAAACCTCGATAAGTCCGGAGTGCTTGTGAGTTTGTCGCGCGAGAGCGCCTTCCAAACTCGTAATTGCGAGCATTTTAGACAATTGTTAAGTTCTTCGTAACACGATGAATCAGTCCTCTTTTCGTCTTTCTCTCTCTCCCTCTGTCCATGCATATGAACGTTTGTGGGTCTTCTTCTTGGGCATCCGACGAGAACGACGAACGGAAGTAACTATTTCTCTCTTGTCTTTTCTTTTGACAAAAATTACGACGGGACGAACGAAGAAAGATAAAGAGAGAAAATGCAATCTACGATGATCCTAAAGGTGAAGATGATGAAGAAGAAGAAGAAGAAGAAGAGGTAAGTACTAAAAGAGGGAAAAGCTTTCATCAATTCGTTTCATCTCCGACGGATCGATCGTACCAGTTTATCCGTAGATGCAGGACCGGACTAATGGCGTGGCTCATCCGAGGACGAAAGGATAATAGAGCCGTCGCTCTGACGGGCTTTCACCGTCGCAACGACGTAAATGTTATTGAGGGCTGCTAATTTGGAAACGTTACGTCGCCTGACTGCAGTACGCGCTTTCGTTGAGCTTTCGACTCGGAGAATGCCTCAAACGAACAGGGATTCGTCCAACCCCCCATCGAGTTTCTACGATCCTTTAACAAATCTCGGATACATCGAATGCAGTTCTCCAACGTATATCTTCCTTCCTTTACAACGGATTTTAGTTCCCGACGATGATGGAAACGAACGATTTCATTTATTTGCTAATGCAAGAGAACGCTTTTCGCTCGCTTAAACGAAGATATCGCTCGGGTTTATTCCAATGGAACGGGTTAGAACGAAATATTTTTTTTTCTTTTTTATTAAATGTATTTCTCTCAATGTGCCGTTCAATTCCATCCGACGCGTCGATCGAGAGTATCGTCGAGATACATTAGTTAAACTATTCTCAGAAGCATCTCTTCCTCTCCTACTTTCGTGCAAATTCGACGAAAGCGGTCCACGCCTCTCGAGATCACGAAAATGCCATTATTCACCGAAGAGCTCCGGACAAATCCGGAAACGTCGAGTTACCTTCTCAATTTTTATTACCATTGTGAGCCATACTTTCTTCTCTCTCTCTCTGTCTCTCTCTCTCTCTCTCTCTCTCTCTCTCGCCTTTCCACGTGTCGTTTCATCGTTAACGAGTAAAAGTTGAAAAAGATAAGCGATAAAAAGGTACGCGATAACCGAATGGAATCGTCAAGTGCCAACGACAAATAATAATTTCCGAAAAGATATATCTTTTCGTAACCGAGTCCCGGTTACTTCCGTTATCTTTTTTCTCTCTCAGCCAACTCCCTACTGTAAACGATAAAAACAATAATTTCACGGTGTAAGCTTTGATTTATGAAAATATTCGAGCAACGAGTCACGGATAAAAGCCGAATTAAAACTCACTCGACAAAGGTTTACCACTTTATTCTGGTTTTGTCGTTTCCACCCTCGTACCATCGGCCTGGCACGGCCGTGAGCAGGCACCCTCTTTTCGTGCGTGGCCGTCTCGCGACTCTTTGTCGTCGGTAAGCTAATGCCTCGGAGATAACGAGGGTTCTTTGGGTTTATTTCAAGTCGCCAAAGTGCGATTGCTTCGTGCTAATGCCTGCAATTTATTCGCAAGATCCAAATGTATGCGTTCCCTTAAATACCAACGTGCAGGCCATTAGATACGATCTAATCTCTTTCTATCGTCAAACAACACGTTCCGAGTAAAATTAATCGATGCTGAATATATTAAAGAAGTGAATATATTCTGATTCGTTTGTGTTAAGATTTCGCTTAAACGAACGAATTAACTTAATATCCCAGTGTCGTTCGTTGGCAACTGAAACTAATAAAGCATCGTAGAATTAACGCACCGTCAGAAAACTCTCTTTCGAGCAATCCCCCCTTTGGAATCTCGTCGCCCCTTCTCGTACCGCTACCATTCTTATCCACCTCTCAGCCCCCTCTTCCGCCCCCCTCCCTCTCTCTCTCCCCGTCGAGCCATGGACCATCCCCGTATCGAGCGTCTCGAGAGCTGGGAGAAAAGGGTGTACTCGATGACGTGTCCTTCTCAGCGAGACGAGCCATCTCAAGGAGATGCGATTGCACGAGGGAGTTTTGTAGCGCGTATCCCGTAACAACCGCATGACGAAGTAAATGTTTTTCAAGAGGGTTGCGTTGCTTCGCAATACGATTCGATCGCGCTTCGCAACGCGATCCGACACGGTGCGTCGATGAATTATCGCCTTGCGCGGGCGCAATCGCTTTACAATTTCAATACCTTCTAAATGATTCAGGAACAGCGCTCGGACCGATGGAAAATCGCTTGGCTGTATAATATGGACGGCACGGTTTATGCACGATGCATAATTTAAACGGGTATGCCAATGACCCAGACTAGTTTCATTGATTACTTGGTGGGCGTTCGTGTTTCCCTTGTATTCAGTCCGATCCACCCTCTCTCCCTCTCTATCGACGATCTCGTCGATCGCTTCGATTCACCGACGACGCTCTGTCTTTTTCCATGCCAAGGGAAATTGCGAAGCGAAATAAAAGACAAATTTACATCGAAATCGTTTCTAACATTATTCTTCGTCATTTCGTTGTAACGATTCATAAGGACGATCGAACGAGTGGACACGTCCAGGAACATTTGACGTAGTCGGTGCCTCGTGCGATTTCTACCAGCATAGAGAATTACGTCGTCGAAAGTAATTACCTTTCGACAAACGCTCGAAGTGTAATCGATCCTCTGTGTGCCGTTTCTACGTATACAGCATCGACGTATGTACCGATGCTACGAAATAGAAGCAAAGGTAATTACCAAAGAGAGGTTCGTTTGATTAGTAGGAAAATATCGGTCAGATTAAATGCGTCGATGACTCTACGTCGAATTCATCGAGTGAATCAATATGCCATGATTTTTTAATAATCTACCAGACGTAACTGTATTATACGGAGAAAGAGAAGGAGAAGGAGGAGGGGAGAGAGAGCATATAATTATTATCGACTCTCAAACGTGTTAAAAATGGGAAAAGTGCCAAATCTTTCGATTAGGCAACCTGGCGAACTCGAACGTTCCGTGTATGAAAATCCGATAAATTATACAGATATTTCCAATAAAATTGAACAATTTCGAGAGTGTCCTTCTCTTCGTCGAAATTCAATCGGATACGATCAAAAATGTTACCCCTCTTTTCTTTTAGAGAAAATTTATTTTTACGGCTTGATATGATTTATGAAAAACGCGATGTACACACGAAAAATTTTCACTTCCCGGCCCGTCGTTTAAACTCCATCTTTCTCGGTTCTGATTAAAGAGTAGGCATTACGAGCTGAGGTATTAAAGAAGCGAGCTTCGTTTCAAAGAAAGCTTTGAACTTTGAAATGGGAGCACCTTATAAGAAGAGCAGTATAAAGAAAAAAGTTTTGCGCCTGATCGTTTACATCGCTCGTTAACGAAGTTAACCCAAGGCAATGATTCTGAATATAAAAGATGATTGAAACTTTCTAAATATTTTTCTAATTTTCCTATCCCGATCCTATTCTTGACAATATCAAGTTCAAACCTATTTATTATTTACGAAGAAAGCTCCACTCCATCGAGCGTTTCTAAACGTATGCATTAATATTTTTAATTAAGATTTTGAAAACATACTTAAACGCTAGTAAATGAAAGACTATCCGAGTAAACCCTTTTTATCCTTCGAACCACACCGATCTTAGAAAAACGAGGAAAGAAAAGGCAAGCGTTCCACGGCGCTTCGACCCAATTTGCTCCCGTAAATCCTTCGAACCTGTAAATCGGGATGGTTTTAATACACTCCACGAGATAGAGATAGAGAATTTCGTCGTAACACGCGTCTCTTGAGAAAAACAGAGAAGGAAATGGTATTATGTTGTAAGTTATTCTCTTTCTTTCTCTCTCTCTCTCTCTCTCTCTCTCTCTCTCTCTCTACGTTTTAAAGATACATTCTCAGCAGGGCCAAGAAAATTTCCATGAAAATATCGTTACCTGAATGTTTTACTATCCGTTTACAAGCACTCGAAAAAGAAGAGTAACACCACGAGAGTTTTTACATGAAAATTTTCAAATTTTTTTTTACCCACCCATCTACCCACTTAGCTTTAAAATCGTAAGTAGCTCGTAAACGATAATCATTTCGAGGATAAATATATACCGATTACGTACGAAAGACAAAGAAATCTGTGACATCGATTACGATAAAGTTTCCAAAAGGGAACCTTGGAAATTAAGAATGAGGTATTGTATATAAGATGCGTCGTGATACCAACGGCCAATGAGCCGTGCTCGATAGAATTCTTGGTCATTAAAGTGCCATTAGCCTGTACATGTCCGTCATGAAAATTAATGGCAGTTTGTGCGTATCGGACGAAACCTTTCCCACCGTTCCCTCTTTCTCTTTCTTCCCATCTCTCTCTCTCTCTCTCTCTCTCTCCCGTGTTTACGACTTGAGCTTTCCCCAAAACGAGGACACGTTCAGCGAAGCGTCCTTCTAGTATAACTTATTTCGAGCGAGAGTAGCCAAGCAAGAGTTATAATACTACTTGCTGACGACAGTTACGAAAAGAGATAGATAAAGAACGTCGATGTAATTAAACCTATCCATTATATTTTTACGAACCGATTCAAATGAGATTTTACTCTGTATATCTGACTTTTATATCACGAAAAAAAGACGTTCGACGACGACGAGACTAAAGATAGGTGCAAAAAAAAAGAAGAAAAAGAGAAAGATAAGGAGATACGAAAAGCTGCGATGAGCTTTCGATGAGAACGACGACGAGTTCTCAAGATTCTTCGAGCGAGTCTTACGGTTAGTAAAACGGTTATAAGGGCAGTCGAGCATTTTGCTGGCGCATCGACGACAAGGTCAAGGGTAAAAGGTGTCTCCAAGATCCGGCGACGTGACGCTGCCGCTTTAAGGTCGCTCTCGGCCAAACTCTGTGACCTCTGATATATCACATATCATACTCGCGATAAGATATAGATAGACCGTATTGAAATATTTTCGAATTCTCTCACAGCAATTGAGAAATTTGAAAAATTCAAAGTTTGTTGCTTGCAAGAGAACAGACGTTTTAACGTCGAACGAATTAAAGGACGAGCGATCGAAGAAAATGTCGTCGGGAGGCGGCGTAGCAGGCGACGAGCCGGCTACGTGTGTGTATATATATATATACGCACATATATACATATATATATTTATATCTGTATACGTATATGTATACACACACACATGGCGAACAATTAATACGTCGGCACCTTAACACCGAAATACTCGCGAGAAAAAAGATCGAGTGTAGCGATCTAAAAAAAGAACTTTAAGAATGACTCTTCTTGGAAAAATCCTCCTTGATTCTCGAATAAATGTCTCACCCTGTATATTTCTAGGCGTCGCGACGCTTGCGCGAGTTTCAGCAACGATCAGCTGGCTGGAAGCTTCTAGCTGGCGAGGGAAAGCGAGAGAGAGGAAGAGAGAGAAAGAGAGAGAGAGAGAGATGGAAAGAAAGATGGAGCTATATACGTAGGGGTAGAGAGAAAGAGAAAGAAAGAGAAAGAGAGAGGGAGCACGCGCGTACACCCGTTTAAAACACATCAGTAGAGAAGCTGAGGGCGGACTAGTCGGCAGCTAGGCACGTTTTTGGCATTGTCTTCGAGTATTTCAACTCGCCTTCCTCCACCGGCAATACTCCTCCACAGTTAAAAGCGGTAAATCTTCTCTACAATGTCCGGTTGAATATCGTATTTATAAGTCTGGTTTACGTTCAACATAGATCGTGATCATCTCGTGGCAGTGGTAGTTGATCGTGCAGTGCTGCCGTGACGGTCGATCGAAACACGCCACAAGGTGGGTCGTATTCTTCGACGAGCCCTGCTCATTTCGGTACACGATGCCGCAACGTCGACCTCGTCATCGTCGATATCTACCGTCCTTCTCCTATATCTCATCCTCTTCTTCGTCATCGCCATCGTCGTCGTCGTCGTCGTTGTCGTCGTCGTCGTCGTCGTCGTTGTCGTCGTCGTCGTCGTCGTCGTCGTCGTCATCGTCGTCGTCGTCGTCGTCGTCGTCGTCGGCCATCTCAGCACGATTCCCAGCATCCAAGAAAATTGTCTATCGGCCTGGACCGGCGTGAACCTGTCAAGACTTTCCTCGAAGATTCGCTAGCGGCGAATTATCCGACACGGCATTTTCCCGGTGTATCGTTCGATTTCTTTTCCTTTTTTTATTTATCCGTCGTGTCGATTCGTTCACCCAAGTAAGTTTCGCTCGAGTGCCCGAAGACGATCGTACGTGTTGACGCGTAG
The DNA here is from genome assembly GCF_014466175.1 of Vespula pensylvanica. Lineage (NCBI taxonomy): Eukaryota > Metazoa > Arthropoda > Insecta > Hymenoptera > Vespidae > Vespula > Vespula pensylvanica. The sequence continues at coordinate 5,188,403 of NC_057696.1, forward strand.
AGTGTTCTTCGCTAGCCTTCTTTCAAGAACCGTGCCGGGAAAGGAGAAATACCAAAGGTAAGATATTTTATTTCGCGTTTTCCTTGAATAATACCAACCGCTTTAACTATATCGATCCTGTTACAGTCTTACGGGAAAGAAAATTGGAAGAGGAGTATCGCGAGACAATGAAGTTCCTAAAGACGTTCCTTGTCAAGTTTATGTCATCTGCTAGTTTTTAATAAAAAGAGAAAGGACACGAGGATCGTCGAAGAAGAAAGAAGATACTGGATCCAGCTCGTCGTTCGCTTCTGATGGTAGCACGACGGAGCGATAAGAAATACGCGGACGAAAATTGTCCACGTCGACGACGACAGCAGCGTCGGCATCAGCAACGTCGTTGGAAAAGAAACCATCGAAGGACTCATGGATTCGTCAAGAAACCTACCGTTCGCTTGCCTCCTTTTCGCTCTTCTACTCCTCCTAAATTGTCCCGAGGAAAGTCAGGCTGGTCTTATAAATCTGGCCAAACGAGATGTACAAGATCAAAGGAATAGATTATCGATCGATCGATACACCATGCACGGACCGATCGTCGACGACGAGGAACTTCCCAGAAACCTGCACGAACCTTATCCTGGAAGTAGTTTCGGCCCGATGGGACCTCTCTACGAGTCCCTGCCCGATGAAGTCTCGACGAGGAGTCTCTCGGTATCCAATACGGCCGATATCGACTCCTCTTTGCTTTCCAAAGACGATCGAGGAGTCGATAAACCAAAATCCGAAGTAGAGTACCACATCATGTCGGTCGAGTTCCATCGCGTGGAGACACCCTTCGTTATCGGCATCTGGATCTTTTTCGCTAGTATCGCGAAAATCGGTAAGAAAAGAGACAACAATGAAAATTAATCTCTCGATCCTCGTTGGGCACCTTTCGAACGTAGGGGCTTGACCGTGTTCTATTTGACTCCGCGCGTCACATTATATTTTTAGTATCCCTTCGTACGAACACACTATGAACAAAAGCGATCGACCGAGCTGTGCCAAGAGAGACCGATGCCATTTACTTCCTTTGGAATTCCTTCAAATCCGCGGAAAGCAAGTACGAACGAGTCGCGAGGTGTAACGCGGAACGACTTAGTTTGAATTAGTGACCTCTGTCCGCTTTGTTTTGTTTGCCGATTCGTAGAGTTCACTGATCGCTGGGCCGGCGTTAAGTAATAGCCAAGACATTATGCCAGTATGAATATAGAGAGTCAGAACCGTAGGTTCGTTGGCACGTTTTAAGGACCAATATATAATAAATAAATTTCTTTCTCTTCGACGCAGGTTTCCACATGGCACCGAGACTGAACAAAATCTTTCCGGAGTCCTGTTTGTTGATCGTCGTTGGCGTCGTCGTCGGACTCCTTTTGTTCCAGGCCAGCAGCGTCCACGTATCGCCTCTGACACCCGATACCTTTTTTCTCTACATGCTGCCACCGATCATCCTAGATGCTGGTTACTTCATGCCGAATCGATTATTTTTCGACCATCTCGGCACGATTCTCCTCTTCGCAGTCGTTGGAACCATTTTTAACACCCTCTCTATAGGTTGGTGCTTCGAACAATTGTTTCTTATAAGCCGCGCGAGCAAAAGAATTTCAAAATAAGCATCTCCGCGGGCATGATATCCGAAGAAAAGACAGGACCGTGAAAACACGTGTAAAAATAGACGCTCTCACGCGTGCGCACTTCCGTGGGGCGCCAAGAGACGAACGTCCTCTCGAAATACGCTTCCGTCTACGTTTTCGTGAGAAAACGTAGTTTAATCGGCTCCAACGGCATCCGTTACGTTGCGATTTCCATGATCAACGATTAGAAAATTATTCCTATAAAAATACGAACGAGATGAAAGAAATCATGTAGGAAAATATCGAAACCGTATATCCTAATTAGATCTATACGGACGGTTATGATTCGTGACAATTCTGGCTCCGGTCCATTAGCTCGACGTTGAAGCATCCCAAGAGACAATTAAGGTGATTAACGGGACTCCAATTAGAAAAAGATGATAGCGCTAAGCTCTTCCGAGAAGTCAACGATGTCGTGATGCATCTCGTTTTATTTATCCGAATGATCCATGCATACGATCGATCGTGAGTAAGCGTCGTCGTCGTCGTCGTCGTCGTCGTCGGTCATCGCACGTGTGATATTTTTGTAACAGGTGCATCCTTATGGGTCGTTGGGAAACTCAATATCTTCGGCTGCGAGACACCTCTCCTCGACATGTTTCTTTTCTCGGCATTGATCAGTGCCGTCGATCCTGTAGCCGTCTTGGCCGTTTTTGAGGAGATACACGTCAACGAGATACTCTACATCGTCGTCTTCGGAGAGAGCCTTCTCAACGATGCCGTCACCGTCGTAAGTACTCCTCATCTTGCAAATAGCGTATTTCGATTATTTCTATTTCATTATTACAATCGACACTTCGACTCCAAGAGAAAAAAGAAAGACAAAGACTCTTCGAGTAACGTCGATGCTTTAGGAAATAGTGAAAAGGAACGCTTGAAAAGAAATTCGAAGAAAGTAGAACGCGCAGACAATATCTTCTGCTATGGTCTAACTATCTCTTATCGCTTGAATTTCCTCGATGTATTTCATTGATCCTCGTCGAGTAGCGGAGTAACAGGAAATTTGCTTTTCTGCCTAGGTACTGTATCACATGTTCGAGACGTACAGCGAGATGGGACCTTCAAGAATCGTATATACGGACATACTCTCGGGTCTGGCCTCGTTTCTCGTCGTAGCGATCGGTGGCACGATAATAGGGGTTATATGGGGATTCGCTACAGGATTCGTTACTAGATTCACGAACCATGTCCGTGTGATCGAACCTATCTTCATATTCGTCATGGCTTACTTGGCTTATCTAAACGCCGAGATCTTTCACATGTCCGGGATATTAGCGTAAGTAAGAATGCTTTCACGTTTGAATTTCTTTTTAGCATCCTCACGCACAACTTGTTCGAAAATTGATTAGAATATCGCGTAAGAGTGACTTGCGATAAACGTACCTCGTTGATGTCCCCCTAACAGTTGATGCTGTTAATGTTAATTTAATGTTAAACGGTGTCCTGAAAGTGCACAAGAAATTTCCGGAAATAATCCGTACTTCTATTCCGTAAATGATCGATAGCGGAAAGTTCACCCGACGTCCTGTTTTCTTTGAAACAGCTATTTTAAAAAGAAACTCTTTTGCTAAATATACAAGTGTCCGATATCGAATGACGCAATCGAACCCATACATATACACTTTGATCCACACTTTAAATCGCGATCGAGAAAAACAATTCGTTACAGGATCACCTTTTGCGGTATCACCATGAAGAATTACGTCGAGGCGAATATATCGCACAAGTCCCACACTACGGTGAAGTATACGATGAAAATGTTATCGAGTAGCTCGGAAACGATCATATTTATGTTCCTCGGAGTGGCTACGGTGAACAATAAACACAATTGGAACACATGGTTCGTCGTGATGACAATAGTCTTCTGTTCTGTCTACCGGATCGTGGGTGAGTTATGGATTTAACGAAACAACCGATTATAGATTAGGACAGGACGTTACTACGATTCAAAATATTCAACCATACCAACGCTTTATCTCGGAAGATGATGCAACGAGCCCTCTCCTTCTCTCTTTTTGCCCATTAAAGTATATCAAATTCTTCATATAAATTCCAATGTTCGATATAACGTAATATGGAAACGATCGAATGATATTTAAATAGATAGCTTGAAACAAAAGGTTCACGATAGTAATATCTAAGTTTTTTTTTTTAAACGTTATAAAGGTTCCCACCATCTCATATGACGTTAGTAAAAGTCACTTGCCCATGATATCGCGTTATAAAGGAAAATCAATCGAGTAGATCGTTTTTTTTATATGCTGCAACATTGATCGGCCAAGCAGAAATTCAATTTGAAAGAGATATCGAACAAAGACGAGCGACGTGTTAACACTTATAGAAATGATCCAAGAGTTAAATAAAGAAAAATGCAGAACGTAGAGAGAGAGAGAGAGAGTGACGAGCATTACGAAACGACATTTATTTCATTTCTTCTCTCGGTGAACGTTATGTCACTTTGGCTTAATGTCACGTGTTTACGGCTTCCCGTTTTAACGATAGCTTAACAGGCTCGATTGTTCGGAAATTCTAATCCATAATCGGCTCCTTATGCAACAGCGTGTCAAACTACGAGACTTTCCAAGTTTCACGAATAACGTGGAATATTTAAAGCGATTGGTGCTTTAAAGTTCACTGCGTTCGATTAGGCGAGTCAAATTGATTCGAAAATTAGTCTGAAAAAGAAAGATTTTCTCGTTGATCCTTAGGAGTCATTGTCCTGACTGCACTGGCCAATCAGTTTCGTCTGCATAAACTGGACAAGGTGGAGAAGTTCGTCATGTCCTACGGTGGATTGCGAGGTGCCGTGGCCTTTGCTCTTGTCTTGCTAATAGACCCGAAACACGTGAAATTGCAACCAATGTTCGTTACGACCACTATCGCCGTCATATATTTCACCGTGTTCATACAGGTAACTCTGTCGGGAGGCACAAGCAGCTTTAACGTTGCCCTACGGAATCACAAATTACAAAGCGTAGTACAGCACAGCATTGCCTTGATCATTCGTTTTTAGGGAATCACCATCAAACCCCTCGTTAAGATACTGAATGTGAAAAGAGCGGAGAGAAGGAAGCCTACGATGAACGAGAGGATCCACGAAAGGGTGAGGACGAGATTGCGTTATATCAAAGAATTTTGAACGCACCCTCGATAATAAGTAATGTCAAAAGAAATAGAAAATAGAAACACCCGATGGTCTCTCTCTCGTCCCGTCGATCGATGTTCCTTTAGCCTTGAGCAAATTTCCACGCGAAGGTCGAGAGACGGTGATCGTCCTTCTAGATAACGCGCCATAAAAATAAGCCTTCAATTTTCGAACCTTCGTGAGCCATGTTCTTTAACTACGCAAAAACGCGTGTCAATGCAAATATCCTGACTGATTCGGCCAAAAAGGATAACCAGCGCAAAGTTTTCTCCTTCCTTTATCGTATTTATTGGCCTTTTTATGCAGATAATGGATCACGTGATGGCTGGAATCGAGGACATCTTGGGAAAACACGGCAATTATCACGTGCGAGACAAGTAAGAGAAGCGTGAAGAACGAGTATATACGCACGAGCTTTTATTTTTGAAAGTGGCACGAGTCCAAGTATATTTTTCTATAAAAAGAAAACATTAATCTCTCTTCTTTTTTTAAATTCGATTTTCAACGCTTTGAAAAAATAAAGGCTTCGATCGATAAACGCATGATCCGATCGATAGCGAAGAAAAAAAAACTCGTGATATTTTTTTAGATTCAAACGATTCGACAACAAATTTATTCGACCGTATCTCGTGCGTAATCACTATGGTGCCGAGCCGAAGATTTTGGAGACCTACTCGAAGCTAGCGATGAAGGATGCCATGGACTACATAAGACGAAACGCTTCGACGATCGGTAATATCAGTGGAACGGAGAGTATGTCCGCCATATTTCGAAATTACAGCAACACCGGACAATTCAACGGAAGGTAAAGGAATTGCCTGAGAAAAAAGAAAAAAGAAAAAAAAAAAAAAGAGAGAAATATGAATTCGATTCGTACGATCGCAAATGCGATACCGTAATCGAGGCAGCAGCCAGGGGTTGGGTATAGTAGTATCGATCTCGAATTAGAAAGGACAGCTCGTAATCATAAAACGCAGTCTCGTTCTTCCTCGTTCCAGTCCGAGTTGCAGCCAGCTCGAGACCGGCTGGAATATCGATCTCCAGGAACTCGAGTACAATCCGTCGAAGAAAGATTTGACAGACGCGAGGATACATCACCTTCTGGCGGAAGAGCTCTGCAAGCCTTACAAACGGGTGAGCCTCGCGAAAAAGAAAGGCGCGTGCGCGAAAGATAGTGAAAAAATATAGAGACGAAAAAACGAAACGACCGCCTTGCGACGCTGTAGGGTAGCTGTAAGAAGGGATAGCCGATTTTTATTAAAGTGTAAAACGTTGCCGTCGCAGCACCGGCGATTGAGTTACAGTAGACACGCGGTCAACGATCGAGATCTATCGACCCAAGTCAATTATAAAATGCACATGAATATACGACGTATGATGGGCGAGCACAAGCACCGGCACAAACGTAGCAAGAAATTACTCAAGGTAAGCTAAAAGATAATTCACACAAACTCCTTCGTACTAAAGTATTAACGTTTATCACGCACGCCTATTTCGATCCTCCTTTTCTCTCTTTCTCTCTCTCTCTCTCTCTCTCTCTCTCTCTGTCTCTGTCTCTGTCTCTCTCTCTCTCCGCAATTTTCGCACAGGACGGTAAGCAGAATCACGTGAGTTTCCCGGAGTTCCAACAAAACGGTTCGACAAAATTATTCACGCAAGGTACGTATAGAACGATCGATAAACGACTTCCGAAGAAGAAACTTAAAGCTGCTCGTACATCCTTACAGACTACATGAACGGCGTGCTGTACGAACTGGAGAACGGGGACACCTCTAAACCTTCGAGCAAGGAAGACTGGGACTCGGCCATAACTTTCACGGCTCGTACTTCCGGTAAAAATGTCGTTCCTCCTCCGTCGAAGCTTTTTAATCTTTCTACCGACGTTCCTTTCGATCGTTGACTTCGTTACCTTGTTAGATTCGTCGAATGCTAATCCAGACGGGCATCATGCCACGGCTACCACGTCGATGGACACTATAAACACCGAAGATGCAGACATGAAGTTCGCGCGTGACGGTAGGTAGTCTGAAAAAAAAGAAGAACGTAAGAACGATGTCAAAGAAAGGTATTTTAAAAGATCGTCCGTCCTCTTTCGCCCAACAGGCGAAAGTTACAGGGTAACGACGCCAACGGCGACGGAGACCGTGTTACCTTGGAAGCGCGAGGACGATTACGAATCCGGGCATCCATTGAAACAAAACGAGTTTCCTGCTTGGTGCGCCAATAAGGAGTACCTTCCGTACAGCTCGCCATCCGCTACCTTCTTAGGTACGCTCTTTTTTTATCTCCCGAATATCTCTTCTCTATTATCGTCCTAGACGTGGTGCGCGAAGAGAAAGCAAACGAAAAACTTGATTCCCAAAGGTGCCATAGAGCAGCCAAAAGTACAGTCGGTGATCGGTCTGTTTCGACGCGAGAGCGTCGGCACGCCGGATCACGTCGACCGTCAGGAAACCGTGTTGCCTTGGAAGCGCGACGACGATTACGAATCCGGACATCCGTTGAAACAAAACGAGTACCTCCCGTACAGCTCGCCTTCCGCCACCTTGCTCGGTACGTTGTCCGATGCAATCCTATAAAGTTCCGGTCTAACCGGAACCTATAGATCGGCGAATAAAATGGTAACCTACACGTAAAATTTGCTTTTCAAAGGTACGATAAAGCAGCCAAAAGTACAATCCGTGATCGGTCTGTTTCGACGCGAGAGCGTCGGTACGTCGGATCACATCGATCGTCAGGAAACCGTCGACGAGTGCGACGAGTACACGGTTACCGGGATGGAAGAGTTTTCCACGCCCACGAGAAACACAGGTAAACCGGAAGAATCGAAAAGTTAACACGTTCGAGCCGGGGACTGATGTTAGGCAAAGGTAGGCAGTCGATAAAGGAGTCAATTATCATTTTCGAGCACGACGTTTTAAAATTTGTTCTTTCGCATTAACGAGCGTTTCTTACCTAAACTTTCTTTCTTTCTTCCCTTCATTCCTTTTACTCCGACTTTGCTCACTTTTTCTCTCGAATGATCTCTCGCAGACAGCAGCAGCAAGAGTTCCGTGCGAAGAGTGTCGATGATGGAACTAGGCACGATGGAGAGAGCATTGGAGAGAAACGAGGATGGTTCTCGTTCGCTTCCAGAATGCTGGAATCCTCATAGACTACGAATGTCCTCGTACATCTGCTCGGCCCAACTGCCAAGCCTCTCGACGGCCCTGATAACGTCCTCTTCGGAGTCTTCGGAGGAGATCGACGAGGAGGAAGAGAGAGCTTGACCCTTGCAGAGGGTCGAGGAATAGGCTTCGTCCTACGAAGACGTGCGTCGTTGTTTACGTCGTCCTTGGCGACGACGAGTACGTCCTCGTTCCCTCCTGTCGTCTCTACTACGACGACCCAGCACACCGCTATGAGAAAAGAACGAATCTTAGATCTTATTTCATCGATTCGCCTTAGTACGTCCAATCGCTATTGGATAAGTTTGCCGGATGATCGAGAAAGAATTGAAAGAAACGAAATTATCGACGAAGCTCTACGAGCTTCTTTCGAATGAAAAGAAAAACAAAAAAAAAGCAAAAAAAACTCGGACCTACGAGATTTCGATACTTTTCCGTTCCAAAAACAAATGTTCCTTTCGACGGCATACAAAAGTTCACATGTATAACGTGGGAGAACAATGATCTTCCGATCTTCCGAAAGCAAAAAAGTCGCACTCGCTTGTTCGTGGCCTTACGGATCTTACGGATCTACGGGCATCGATCAGGACCAGAGCAGGCGGTCCAGCTAATTGCAAGGGAGAAGCGTGTGTACAAAATTGCGATCTTTCACACTCCGCACGCTGCTGCTGCTGCTGTTGCTACACGAAGGATCGAAAAAAAAATGCGTTTATCTCCTCGTGTAATGGCCTTAAACAATTCATGTTGATAGTGAGAGAAATAACCGTGAAAACCTCGTACGTGAGTTGGCACTTCGCCGTGGCGTGAGTATGTAAGTACTTGCACGAAGAATTATATCTTGTATACTATGTGTGTGCGTGTGCGTGTGCGTGTAAATAAAAAGAATTATAATAATTCTTAGGAATCAAAGTAGAGACGCTGTCGTTACGATCATATTATATCATATGGACGATGAAAGCTGTAAAATGGTTAAACAAACGAGCGAGGGGATTGTCCCTCGAATTGTCCGACATTCAGATTTCTTCGGATTTCAAAGCAATGAGAGACGAACGACACGACGGTAGAAAACGATGGCTATTAAGGAATTGAATTTGAATTGGTTCGATTAGTTGTTTTTTCTTTTCACCGTAATAATAAATGCGCCACGGTATATAAAATCTGTGAAATAAAAAAAGAAAAATATCTGTTAGTTATATCTAAGGTTTCACGCATAGAGACTATTGATCTCTGATAAAATCGTATATATCGTTCGTGCTTCGTTCACCCTTTAATATCACCCGCAAGAACCTTTCAACGAGAGAAGATATATATATATGTGTGTGTATATATATATATATCAATCGCAATACCATATTTTATTCACGTCGTGTGTTCTAAATGCCGGCGTTTATCTTGCGTATCGTGTTTAGACTTTAGATTCAATGATCAAGCTGTTTCTGATCTTCTTATTCGCTAATCAAGAGGATGATTCTAGTCCAATTTTTATTGAAGATAATTCGTAGAAAACGAATTCAGGACTTCCCCTCGCACGAAAAATTATTCCTCGCGGCCTCTAGCTCTCTAGAAAAAAAAAAGAAAGGAACAAATACAAAGCGAAAACGTCGGAGATTAGTCTTTAGACGTTAGTCTGTACGCTGTTGATTTGTTAATGGAAAAATAAAGTAAATGTTTATTTCGTAAAAATCTGTAGAAAAAAAATGCAACCTTTCTTTCATCTTCCTGTCCCTTTTTTAAACTCCTTTTTCGATCGAAGATCATGTTGGGATCACGTTCTGGAAAGTCACAAGCGTTCGCTCTCTCTCTCTCTCTCTCTCTCTCTCTCTCTCCATTAAGAGTCAAACAACAAAACGATTAACGTTAAGCTAATTAAGTTTGTACCTACGTCCGAGAAACTCGAATGTCTTCGTAGAGAGATTCTTTCGAACGGGCGCAAAATTCGACTCTTAGTCGCGCACGCGATCGAACGCGATATCAAAATGCCTGGTGGTGTAGTATTTTTAGTGTGCATTCCTACTTTGAATTACGAGCACGAGCTAGTTTTTGGTATCCCCGTGAAACGGCCGAAAAAACCTGAAGAACTTATTCCCGCTGTCGTCGGACCTAAAGTCGATTTACGATTGAAAGAAGTGAAAACGAAAGCACAGCTTCTTACGCTCGATGACGACCTGGAGAACGAGGTTGCTCTCGTTGGCGACGATGACACCGACTTGGACGTTTCATCGCGAAAATATTCACGTGCTCGAGCTGCTCTTCGTTCGAAGACACCAATCTTCGTTTCCATGGAAACGGTCAACTTTAAACATTTACTAATTACGTATATATCTTTTCATAGTTTGTAATATTTTTAATAAATTCGTTCTGGCAGGTGTTGACAGAATTGCTGAAAAAACTCAAAGTGGAACACGTTGTGTGGTGCAAAGACAAGGAGAACATGTACTACGAGGTAAAGCAACGAATGTTCTCTACTTATGTTTAATCGTATCTCTACTTTCCCGTCTATCGAATCAGGTCATATTCCCAGTTCCTGCTGGCGATGCGTGTGAAAATTGTATACATTGTCTCACAGAGATGGGCATAGGAGTCAAAATGAATTCCATCGTTAGGTAACGCATCTACGGCACAAATAAAGAAAAAAACAAAAATAACAATACACAGTAAAACGGAACAGTGAACTATTATTTTCAGTGTAATACCGACTCAGTGTACCTACAGTAGCGTGGGACCTAACGGATCTACGACGATCAAGGACGAAATAGCTCGCAGGTAATTTCTAATTGGCGAGTCAACGAATTCCTCCGTTATCCTCGTAGCTCGCTTGCGTTTCAGGAAAAAAGAGGCTCAGGATCAGAAGGATGCTTGGACCGATTTCGTGGATTCTATACGTTCCAAGTTGACGGTTAAGCAAGTGGTAGATGGCGTTCGAAGTGGTGGTGATCTTTCTTTCGATTACGTTCTACTGGTGCTAACGGCCGAGTAAGTAAGAGTACTTCGTATAATCATACGGTACAATGGATTCTTTTTCTGAAATAGCAAAAAATACAAAATCTTTAGTTGTTTAGCTGCGTTGGGCCTTGTTGAAAACAGTGCGACCAATGTGGTAGCGGCCATGTTGGTATCGCCTTTGATGGTAAGACTCTTCGTTGTTCGACGAACGCACAAAGTATATATTTCGTTTCTTTCATCCTCTTGATTTATTTAAACAAAGGGACCCGTTATGTCTTTGACCTTTGGCACGATAATAGCAGACAGAAGTCTTCAGTTGGTTGGATTGAAGAGTCTCTTGTTAGGTATATTCTTGTCTATACTTTTTGGATTTATATTCGGCCTTATTCTTGGAACGACGGAAATGCCTTGGGGTTACAACGATTGGCCGACCGATGAAATGAAAGGCAGGTAAGCCGATCGATGAAACGAAATGAACTTACTCGAGGAAGAAGGCAATTTAGACTACGGAATATCTTTCATAGAGGTAACTACAGATCTCTCTGGATGGGTGTATTGTGGGCACTTCCTTCGGGTACGGGTGTAGCCGTTGCCTTGTTGCAAGGTAGTAACGGGCCTTTGATCGGTGTTGCTATATCCGCTTCGTTGTTACCACCGGTCGTTAATTGCGTAAGTCGACAACGTAACGAAATAGGATATAATCGAATCGAATGTTAACTTAAGTCACCTTTCGTAGGGCTTGTTTTGGGCTCTTGGATGCATCTGGTTGATATATCAGCCTATCAAAATGCCACACATAAAAGGAGAATCTTATACAGACTTCAATAGCTCTTACGTATACGTTTATACCGATTATCTGCCCGTGGAGTTCTTCTGCAATGGGATTATCAGTGCATGCTTGACCTTTATTAATGTAATGTGTATCTTCATCACGGCGATAATAGTTCTCAAGGTAATCTATTCAAAAGGCTCATCTTCGCATTGTTCTACACCGTCATTTCTCCTATAATTTCTCCTATAAAAATGTTATTCTAGATCAAGGAAGTAGCAGCGCCATATACTTCTACACCGGAATTAAGACGATTCTGGGAACACGATATACGTTTGGTTCGTGATAAAAATATTTCCAGAGACAACAGTTCTCTGGATTCAAGGTGAGTGAGTGTGTAATTAAATGACACAGATAATATTATATAAATGAATAATGATGCAACAGCTACTATGACGGGTTGAGCAAAACTAAGCAAAAAGTATTAGAACGAACTCTAAACGAAGCCGTACGCGAGGCAATCGACGACGAAACCTTTAGACAAGTTCAAAGAATGAGTTATGGACATGGAGCAGAAGAGGTAAATGGCGAAGATTTGTTAAAAATATAATTAAACGTCGTATCGGTGCGACGAATCGAAACGATAAAAAACTTAATTTGTAGATCACTCCGAAACTTGGCCTTCCTACACACGTCAGTACCAATGACGACGATGAAAGGTCAAGCGACGAAATGATGGCTCGTTCCACGAGCGCTGATCATCCAAATGGATTACCAGATGGTTTACCAGATTCTACAAGTACCAACGAAGACTTGGAGGCTCTTGATAGACTGATCACATATCTTCTGGGTCAGCCAAGTGGTACTGCTAACAATAACTTGGATACATGGCGCCGATCGTGTCGAGCGAGTGCTAGAGGTTACAGACAACTGCATGGAACTGGCGCAGCCGCTGAAGCTGGTACTGTTGGTACAACACCTTTGTAAACGATTCAATAAAATGAGCGCGCGTGTGTGTGTATGTGTGTATATATATATATATACACGTATCATAAAAAATAAAATACCAATGTAATTAGAATTTATTACAAACTTATTTTCGACAAAGAAATCACGTAACAAGGAGATGGTGTTAAGAAATCATTGCAACTGTACAACTCTCCGAACAGGGGAGAAATTAAAAACTTAAATAATAAGTTGTACGAGAAAAATGGTTGTACGCGCTATCGCAATAGCAGAGGCAAGAAACCAGTAAGACTACAAATAATCAATCGTAATAACATAAAATTCGTTAATCGTCTATGGAAGATGGTTCGGTACCGAAATATCTGTCACCAAAATTGCCGATACCTGGTAGTACGTAAAATTTATTATTTATCTCTGGATCCAAAGCGGAAGTAACTATTTTCACTTTTGGGAAAGCATATGCGATAGAATGGACACCTGATTCCGCCATGAGTAAGGAGACTAGTAAAACATTTTCTTCCGCTACGTCGTGATCGAGAAGAATTCTAATGGCCATCATGGCGGCAGCACCGGTTGCTACCGTAGCATCCATTAATATGACTCTGTAATCCTTGATATCTTTCGGAAGACGCAAATAATAAAGCTAAGAAAGAAGAATTGCATCAAAATGATATTTAAGAACAACTTCAAAATGATGTTTACTATATGTAATAAATACCTCGGGTTCGCCAGTCTGTTGATTCGTTTGTATTAGAATTTTTCCTATTCTTATATCTTTACATACGTCTCGAACCGCCTGTTCCATCGTTTCTCCGGCCCGTAATATGGACACGCCACAGATCTTGTCCGTGGCACCCCGCTTTCCTTGGTAAGGTATTCCTTGTGGTGTCTCCACCGTAACTTCCTTAGTTATTAAACGAATTATTTTGCTATTACCTCGCTCTTCCCTTTACCTTTCGTAGATTATTTTTCTTTCGTGCTTACCTCGAACGGTAACAGAGACAATGCGTATTCTATAACCAGACGTATCAAACGTTTCGAATAAAATATAAATTCGTCTCTATAGGTATCCTTGTTTCTTATAAACGTATGTAGACCTTTAATTTGTGGCGTATCAGGAAGTAAATACAAGGACGTAGGCAACGGTTGACCTATGTAAGAATGGGCTAATTGTTCTCTAAGCTTAAATCCTCTCTAAAATCAAGAGAATATAATTGCGCTTAAAGACTCTGGTATTTACGTTACGACGGTAACAATGATTACGTTACAAAGGCATACCAATTGTAATTGCGTATGCACGTGTTGTACGATAAGTTCTATAGCAACTTCATTCTCCCCACCGCGAGGTACGATAATATCGGCGTGGACCATGAGCGGTGCTATGTAATAATAAAAGGCAGGTTGTACCATAGTACAATATTGTTTCAAGACCCCTTCCAGATCTCTTCCTCTTTGCGATATATCTCTACGTAATCTTCGTGCGAGTCGTACGTCGGCATCGGTATCGACGAATATCTTCATATCGCACATCTTCGCGACGATCATAGAAATTAAATGAATTCAGCGGATGGACCTTTACTTTCTACTTAAAAATTTAACATACTCTGGTGTCGCTTGTCAAACACGTAATTACTTACCTTCAATACATCCACATTATAAAAGGTAAATATTCCCTCAAATATAATGACATTGGCGCCATACATTGTTTTCTTATAAAAAGAAAACAAAGAGCATGTTACACTATGGGAAGTAGCACCGAACGGATGCGCATACTAGTCCTATTAATTTATCAACTTACAGTCCTACTCTCTCTACGATGCGTTACAAAATTATAAATAGGAACTTCCACCATTCTTCCCTCTTTTAATCGTTGTAACGTAGTCTTGAGAAGTTCTATATCAAACGCATCCGGATGATCAAAATTATATTCGTTGCGTGCTGCCATTTCATGCTGTTTTTCATTCAACACCTACGCTCGCAACGAAAATCACATAGCAATTTAATAAATATTTTCCCTATCAAGTAGAAATACTAACTGCCTACGTACTTTGTAAAACGAATCCATACTGAGGAGAGTCACCCATTGTACGCTCAAAGACTCTATTATTTTCGTAGCTACTGTAGTTTTTCCCGAAGCACTACCTCCGCAAATTCCTAAAATAAATTCTTCGTTATATTCTGCTTAACTTTAGAAGGGCCTAAGTCCTCCTCGGAAGGAAAATTCCTTACCAATTACAAAAGGTTCTACCTGCTGTCCCGCGGAATTATACCAAGGCGGTCTACCTGCCGTATATATGGTTCCTCTCTTACTTCTAATGATAGATTCCGCGGACGTCTTTTTACTAGATTGCGTCATACTGGTGGTACGTTGCCTTCTCGAACGTGGAGATTTTTGCGAACCTGTCGTATCAAACATCGTACGATTTAAGTTAGCGTCCCTAATAAACAGTGAAACAACGATATAACGATGATAATTGTATAATTATACGGTAAATAAAAGGAGGAAAAGGAAAGGAGACATTAGTACTTGTGGCGGAAAAAGCTGTCTTCTTCGAGAAAGCAAAGATATCTGTTTGGAATAAATGATCGTCTGATTGTTGCCATATGCGAGTACTCCATATTTCTTTGAAGCAAACTCTTTCGCAACCTGGTTAAAAAATAATCAAGATAACGATCAACCGCACAGATAACGTACAGACGAGATACATACAGATGAGAGCATAAAAGGAGAGAAAATATGTAACTTTATCGTTCGAATATTTCGAATGAAAGAAAAGAAATCGGGAATATCAATGATCGTACCAGTGGACGGTGGTCTCGGCGATTGCGGCGTGGGTGTCGCTTCGTCGCAAATTTCATCGACGAGAAACTCGCGATCGTCCAAAGAAATTTCTCCATCCTCGCTATAAACGGAACAAAGAACGCAAAGATAAACAACGTTTGCGGATTCCAAGAGGTTGATGCGAAGAGAAGAACGAGAAAAGAACCTTTGGAGAAGTTACCTCTCTGAACTGGCCGAGCTGAACGGATCGTAATGTTTTACCTTCGCAGCCATGTTTCCTCGTCGCACGTCGTCTCAAACCGCGGCGCCCTGTGCAGAAGTGAAAGACGATATTTTTTAACGTATTTGTTGAAAATCCATCGATGATAAAACCCCGTACGTCTCGGCGGAACTGCGTACTACGTTGCGGAACAACAAATAACGACTAGCGTTAATCGCGCCGTCTTGCGACGACATTCCGAAGCTTCTGGCCTTGTCCCTCGCTTAGAGAGAGAGACGGGCAAAAAAAAGTCGCGCACGTATTTCTTACGTCCTGCGACATTCGTATGCGTTGTTCGTCGATTACACCATACTATACTAGGGTATACACGAAACGATGGATGAAATTCAACGCGAAATCGATCGTTTCTACATTATGTTATCTTAGTTATAAAGCTTGCGTGCATTCGCAACAAAGACGTAATATACTTTCCTATCGCGTTCCTTCCTCGCGAATTTGATTCTCCGAACGGATCGAATCTCTGCGAGAAACAAGCGAGAAAAATTCCAAAGAAACTAAATAATTGATGTGCGATTAAATCGAATGACGCAAAAATAGAGAGAGAGAGAGAGAGAGGGAGAGACGACGACGACGACGTTGATGTTACTGACGAAAGAAAACGGAGAAAAAACTCGACTCTATTTTTACGCTTTTTCTACGTAATTGTCATCAAACATGTGGATCGAACGAACGGGGTGACAAAAAAGAATACGGATCGCTTTGTACTAGGGAGGGGGGAGAGAGAGAAAGAGACGAGAAAACCGTTGTTAAGTTCCAAGATAAAAAAGATGAAAAATATAAGAATTGCTAGTGACATCCCGCGGTAACCAAAAGGATCTTTTACGAACGATCGTTAAGACGCATCATTCGTACTTATAGATTCGTACGTAAATACGATAGGGAAAGTTGTATAATGCGTTGAAAAATATATACGTCGTCGTCGTCGTCGTCGTCGTCGTCGTCCTCCTCCTCATCATCGTCATCTTCGTCGTCGATGAAACATGTCGCTTGAGGGCACGATATAGATATAATTATACTCGAACGATCTTGGGAAAAGCGAATTCGTCATCGTTCCGCGAGCGCGAAGCACGAAGTCACCCCAATGCCTTTCATTGCGCGCCGCATCGTCGTGCGTCGCCGCGTCGTCTTTTAATAGTTCTCCCTGTGACCGGTTTTCCCGTCGTACCGAGATACTCGTTTTACGTCGAAGACGCGCCCTCGTTCGACCTTGAAATTCTTATAAATCGGCACGTAGCGTTCGATGTTCGAGACATCCTCGATCCTCAGGATATCCTCTTCCTTTTTACACTACCGCAAGCGATCGTTCTTTTCCCTCTTTGATCTCAAGTATCCTTAACGAGAAACAGCTCCGTGAAATGGCGAAAAAGACGTACGACCTGTTGTTCAAGTTGCTCCTCATCGGTGATTCCGGAGTCGGCAAGACTTGTATACTCTTCAGATTTTCCGATGACGCTTTCTCTACGACCTTCATTTCTACCATAGGTGAGATTTAAAGCGATTGATCATTCGATCGGTCGTTCTTTTTCCTTTCGATTGTTTCCTAGTTCGATCGTTTAGGTTAGACTGCCGATTTAAATCGCCCCAAGTTTGCTTTACGTTCGAACGTCAATTTTTATCGATCACCTTCTCCTCGTATCTTTTAATTATTTAGTATATTTATGACGATTCTCCTAACGATCGTCATATTTTTACAGGTATCGATTTCAAGATCAAGACCGTCGAGTTGAAAGGGAAAAAGATCAAATTACAGATATGGTAAGACGCCGTAGATCGTTATCCCTTTAGTACAATTGTTCTAAACGGAAATGTTTCTAGGGACACTGCTGGTCAAGAAAGATTTCATACTATCACGACGTCCTATTACAGAGGTGCCATGGGTATAATGCTCGTTTACGATATAACGAATGAAAAAACTTTTGAGAATATAGTTAAATGGTTAAGAAATATCGACGAGGTAAATATTCTTTTCAAGTGTTTTTATAGCGCAGGATCAATTATTTCTCGGTGCCGTCATGTTTTATAATCGATACTCTTGCAGCATGCAAATGAAGACGTAGAAAAAATGATACTTGGTAACAAAAGTGATATGGAAGATAAACGCGTCGTTAGTACTGAGAAAGGAGAAGCAGTAAGATACATATTACATAATTTAATCCACACTGACAGCGTTCTAACGATTATGTTGCCAATAAAGAATTATTTCTTGTAGATAGCAAGAGAGCATGGCATCAGATTTATGGAAACGTCTGCAAAAGCTAATATCAATATCGATCGGGCATTCAGCGAATTAGCAGAAGCAATTTTGGAAAAAATTCAGGGAAAAGAACCGCAGGATGCTCCGGATAGAGTAACCGTTGATAGAAGGGTGGAGAGAAGTTCCAATCGGTGCTGCTAATTTTATATTATTTATTTAATGGCGCATAATAAACTATCTCTATCTATATCTATATATATATATATATCTATATATATCTATATATATATGTATATATATACACAAATATATATATATATATATATAAACGCGTGCCACTTGAAATAGATTTGTGGATAGATATAGAACATAATTTAAAACATAATAGCATAATTAAACTCTTTGTGACACTGCCTGATCAAAACTAATTCAGTTAATTGGATGTCAATTGTGGTAATAACATTGAGTACAATTTAATGAAGGGTTGTCAACAAATTATCCAATTTTATTTTTCAATGTAAAATTCTTTCGTTATATCCACAGGCTTCAGAGAATGAACTGTAAATGCTATTTTATGCATACATAAATATATTTGTAAGTGTATCTAATGCACGTATACAGACTGAACCTCCGTTGATGAAGAAAGCTAATATAGAATATCTATTGATATTAGCTTTATCGATAAGGCTTCATTTTTTCATACGAAAATATGCATTAGTGGTCGAACAAAGTTAGTTATGTCATATCGTTTGTTACGAAGCTGAAATTTGTTACCATGGGAAGCATGAGAACGAATGCTAACATTTTAAACATTTCTATCTATCTATGTAAACTTTAACGCTTTTTCATATGAACGTTGCACATCACGTGGCTTCTTTACAATTAAGTTTTAATTGGATCCTTTTTAAATTTAAATTGAAAAGCTTTGAACCAAAAGCTTTTATCCTATTTGTGTAAGACTAATTTACTATAAATATAAATATTCAAGATTTCGAAGTCATTCCATTATTGCTCTATGATCCTTTCAATGTTGAATATCGTAGAACCTATTTCGATACGTATGTACATCGATATATAGACATATATCGAGTCGAATTATTCGCGTTTTTACGAAATATTTTACGAGTACAAACGAAGTCTTTACCGTGTACAAGTACGGTGAAAATAGAATGATAATTATTTTATATCTGTAACTTTTATTATTCAAACATGAACAAAGATTAAACATATTGACAAATACCTATATAAATACATAAAGAGCGATCAAGTGTCTAGGATTTTCTATCAATCGGTAGACTGCATATAACGTTACACATCGTATATAATATTTTCATCATTAAAGTAAGGAACAATGATATTAATAATTTAGCAATTGTATCGTTCATTCAATTGTCATACATAAAGTGCATAACAATAATGTTATGTGCCCGTTGGAACGACGTGAAGGTAACGGGGGGGGGGGGGGGGGGGGAAGAAAGAAAGACAAAATAAAAAAATAGAGGTAGTTCCTAATTAAAATTTTCAAGAGGAAAAATTAATCGTCAGAGATGGAAAATATCTCTGAGAAATGATAATTCTTACTTTACAAAAAAGGAATCGAAACGAATTAATTTCTAAAGATTAAAATTACTTTTATATTTTATACGAAACGTCTTATCTCATAATCTTTATCTTCGATTAAAATTATAATAATGATCAAATGCAGTAACTAAATAACAACGACAAAATGATTATCAATGATATTAAAGATCGACGAAAATTATGATACATATAATTTCAAAATAAAATAATAAGAAACAGTTTTCATTTTCAAAATGAAAGACTAAACGTAAAACTGGGTCAGATGGTAACCATTTTCTGTTTTTTTTTTCTCCTATTGTCCATATATAGGAAAATATGTAAAAGCTAATTCTCCTTAGACAATAAAGATTCGCTTTACATTTCTCCCTTCCCTCACTTGTGATGTACTCTCTAGGAAAAAGTATAGAGAGTCGAAGCAAGGTGATAAATAAAAGCCTACTACGCGTTTAGTAGAGAAGTTTAATACAGCGGAATGTTCAAGTATTTTCTTTACGTTAATCTCGAGACGCACCAATGATGGCAAGAATATCCACGAAAATGTTAATAACATCCAGGTACAAATTCAATGCCGCAAAAATGTACTCTTCAGGAGAAGTCGAATACTTGTGTTTACCTCCAATTATCATTTGAGTATCATAAATCAAATAGAATGAAAAAATAAGCGCACCCAACGATGCGTAAACAAGTTGCATGATTTTACTAGGCCAAATCATTGCAATAATACCGAATATAATTAAGACAACGAGAGCTATGAACAAAACGGTATGACAACTGGTAAAATCGTATTTCGTTTGAAACGCAAAAATTGTTAGCGCTAAACAAACAGCTGCCGTTATTCCGACTGCCATCAGTACCTGTGAAGCGAAGACACCGTATATATTAACAATTCCAAACTTGTTCCATCATGAAGAACAACTTACTCCTTAAAATGTAACTTACTTCTTCCGATTTGTAGGTAGATGCAGCCATCGCTAATAAAACTCCCTCCGCTAACGTAAATAAGAAAAGAAAGATGAAATTCATCGGAGCCTTACGTCTAACACTGGTACAACAAGCCATACAAATGATCAAAATTATTGTCGCGGCAAAACAAATCCAAAATATTTCTCGATGTTGCATCGCCCATCTCTGTGTCGGTTTATGGTACAGAAATGTAGCTATCAATGATAGAGTGATTAATAACTGAACCATTAAAATTGCGTATACTTTTCTGTAAATAAAAAAAAAATTAATTATATCATTTCACGAATCAGGATCAGCGACAAGGCTGATCAATCTTTTTAACATTAAGATGCACACCTAATAAACCCATTTCTTATCGTTTTGTCATTAAACTCAAATCCCTTTATGTCGTCTTGTAAGGGATCTTCCGCATAACTTGAACCATACATCCCTGGTTGCGGAGTTACACCAAATGGTGTTCCGGTAGGAGGTGGAACGTGACCGTAAGGTGGTACACCTGGTGGTGGTACAAATCCTGGTGCTAAAATCAAAAGAAATGGAATATAATAAATATAATCGTTTGACAACTCGTCTATTAAACAAATTTGGTTTACGTGGCGGAGCGTTTCCTGCCGAATATGGAAGTGGATATCCTTCCTGCGGCGGCGGATAACCAGGATTTTGTGGTGGGTAAGGAAAACCTACGTAACAAACATTCACAAACATGAACGAACGTACTCCAATATTTTCTTTACAATACCCTCTATATTATAATATAAGCATGCATCATCGCGAAGAATTATTATTACACGATCGTGATAAACATTAATACATTGCGTGCCACATCATACGGATATGAACAACATCTTTGTTTCTTGCAGAAGAGCGTACTATTTGTATATGTATGATAAATGTCGTTTACTAATCAGCTATGTCAATACTATGCCTTTACAGAAACTGTATTTGCTAATCGACTATATAGATGCGGAGAAAGTTTTGGCACATATTGCATTAATATCTTGAATCTATATTTCCTATAGGGTTGTAAAGTGCTAGCACATATTTTATATATATATATTAAATATATTTTACAAATTGGATAATAAAAAATAAATATAATTTCTTTTATCAGATGAATATAGGATTACATATATATATAAATGTTACAGAGATGAGACGAAATGACAAATGCCATTTGAAGCATTATTGCAGTGCATTCTGCAGGCTGTGACAGTATGCTGTATTAACACATCAAATTAGTATAAAAAAAAAAAGAATATAACTTTGGTTAAAACGTAAGAAAAAAATTAAAACCTTGTTGCCCTGGATAGTATCCTGCACCTGGTACGTTCCAAGTGGTCATCTTTTTGCTTGTATTAACTGAAAAAGAATCTATCATTATAACAAGTTGATATAGTACAATGTAATAAGAAAACAGCAATGCACGAATGTATCGGCAACCTTAAAGAGGTAATAACATGCTAATAATATAAACACATTATCTTACATTATAGTACATGTACGTGTGTGTGTGCGTCGCGTAATGTAGCTAAAAGTAATATAGAGTTAAAAAAAAAAATGAATACAGCTAAGTTCTTGGAACACTGTACGTCTATCTTATCACTAATAAAATCTTTTGTTATTATTTCGCATAGATAACAATTACTAATAGCTTATAAGGTAGAATACGTCCTCGTAAGAAGAAGCTTATTATTAATGTAGGTATATATTATTAATTGTGATAATTCGACGTTACGAATTATAACCTACCAAGAGAATACGTTCGTCGAAATGTAGGAAGATAAAGAATAATTCGCAGATAAGTCTTTTCTAAATAAGCAATGCGAAGAATTCATAACAATAAACGAGGACGGCGACAATTACCAAAATATTTAATATTCAGATCAATATTTACAAATCGTAGATAATCGATCTACGCATAAAAGAAGATACGCATATGTAGTTTCCTAGTAATTAAAATGAAACTTAAAACGTCACGATTACTTTCCGGCTATTCCCGGAAAATATCATTAACTTTTTCCGTGAAATTATCGTGATAAGTCCTAGAGAGATACGAGATAAGTTTTACATTATAATATGTAACCGTTCGACCGTTACGACACTTTGAGCAATAATACGTTCTTATAACATTCGATAAATATAGTATTAAATGTTGATCGAACCTGTACGTTAGCAAAATGACAGTAAATGCATACGTTGTAGTACCTTCTAGAAATAGTTACAATCGATAATAAGGCACATTCGTGCGCCGAATACGATTTGTATTTATTTACCTGTTTACTTTGGCTTTGACAATTATTTTCCGTAAAGGAATAAGATGTAAAAGGCCGAGAACTTGTAACTTGCAAGAAGAGAGGTCTTCGAGTCGAGAAAAAGCCTACTTTAAATCGTTCTCACGCAATCCAATTGTCAATATACGTCCTCCAACGTAGCAGAACGAATAGCGCACTTTGGCAAGTTTCGATGGTTTTCTAACCAAAAGTAATTGATATCAAGTAGGATGAACTACAGGGCGTCTTCTAGATTAATTTACGCGCCTGCGTAAAATGTGTTTACTAACGAGAAAAAGAATATCTTATTATATTTAGGTTATATACACACATCCATAGAACAGAAGATTAAGAATTTATGAGCTTTCGAGGCAAAGGGTCTTCGTTGTTAATAAAAAATCGATAAGTGAAGTATTTCCAAGCATTTCCAAACAGCGATAATCACTTTCTGTAATAGCTCTATGCTGATTGGCTAACGAGTCGCGTCGAACTTTTAGTACAGTTACTCATTTATATGGTTCGTGTTCGATCGATATCTCTCTCCAATATTTAATTATTAAATATTATTATTAATTAATTGTCGTTTCGTTTTATTAAAATATATCAACAATGAGAACGAAGAGAAAAAAATCTTGCTTTTCATTGGTTCTTCGGATCAAGGTCTTACGCTAGTAACAACACTGTTATACAGTGGCATAATCGTAATAGCTTGAATACCACGTGTGTGTAATATTTCGTTTGAATTTAGGATAGTCTTGTAAACGAATGTAAGATATTTTTGTGAAATATGACAACGTTTAAAATACATAACGTTAGATTTTACAATCTGGAACCTAAGTCCGCTACTTGTTTGTGTCACGAACCAAAAACGAAGAAGTTAGCACTCGCTAGGTTAGTTTTTATTATTTCAATGTATACAAGCGTCAGAATGATTTTTACGTGTATTATTTTCTTGTTATTCGTAGAAACGATAATTCGATAGAGGTATGGAACGTTGGGAATGCTCCGTTCGTCGAGTGTACAATCCCTGGTCATTCTGAAAATTCTGTGGAAAGCATTCTTTGGATCGGTTCGAGACTTTTCTCGACTGGTCTTCATGGTCTAATCGTGGAATACAATTTAATTACGTTGGGAATTAAATATAAGGTAGCAGTTACAGGTGGAGCAGCATGGTGCATGGACGTTAATCAACAAAAAACGCTCATTGCTGTTGGTACAGAGGACGGATACATCAATACGTTTTCTATCGCGGAAGATACGTTAATTTACGAACGGATATTTGACAAACAAAAAGGGAGAATTCTATGCATTAAATGGGATAATACAGGAGAAATGATATATACAGGATCCACGGATACCGTAAGAGTTTGGAGCGCCGTTTCAGGCCACGCTATTCATAAAATGACCACGTCTAGAACGGAAGCAAAGAAGGAAACTATCGTATGGTGTCTCGCGGTGACAGACGATAATTTAATTATTTCTGGCGACTCTCGTGGTTATTTGTCCTTTTGGGATCCTCATATGGGCACTTTAATCGAGTCTCACGAAAGTCATACTGCCGATATATTGGCAGTCACTTTGTCTCATGAAAAAAATGTTGTCTATTGCGCGGGAGTTGACCCTGTCGTACGAAGTTTCTGTAAAGTTACTTTAAAATCTAGCGGAAAACCGCAATGGGTAAAGGGTATCGAAAGGAGATTACATTCTCACGATGTTAGAGCGTTGGTAGAGGCAGATGGTAAATTATACTCTGCTGGGGTAGACGGATATTTAGCTCAATCGAGTTATCCTCCTAAGATATTAGTGAAATATCCACCTTTGCTTCAGCCACCTTCCGTTATCTTATGCAAAAGATCTAGATGTGTATTGTTATGTTATACCAATTATCTCGAATTGTGGAGACTCGGGTCGTCGGTGAAAACTTCTTCAGAATCTGTAAAAGTAGGCATGTTACACCAATTGGATGAAGAACCTATGAAATTATTAGAACTTAGAACAAAAGGGGTTGAAAGTATTTTATCTTGTGCCATTAGTAAAGATTCCAAAACTATTGTGTATTCCACGGATACTCATGTCAGAGTATTCAATTTTGACGTAGTAGAGGGAGACGCTCTATTGTCAAGAAACGATACCGATATATCTGCGAACAGAATACAGAAAATGTTGTTCAGTCCAAACGGTAAACTATTAGTGACGATAAACAACGATGGAAGAGAGAACGTAGTAACGCTATACAAATTGAATAAGAAAAGTTTGAGGCACATTGGATCGTTCCAAACGACGAATGAATCTATCGTAAATGTCAGTCTCGTATGCTTTTCACCGGATAGTAAGTATTTAATATGTGCCGATCGTCAAAGCAGTATTGCAATATACAAAGTCGATGGAGATCTTACGCGAGAATCTCTTCAGCCGTGGCAGCTACCCAAGTACAGTTGCCCGCCGACAGCTATGGCCGTACAAAAAAGTACTCTAAATCTCGTCGTCGTATATTCCGATCATAAGGTAAGAAAAATAAAATTCCAACTATAAAATGTGACACTATTATAGCCTTATTATTGTTATAGTATAATTACATATCGAAGCTTATCGAAACTTACATGACATATGAATTTAACTTTAGTACGTCATGCCTTTATCTCATGTCGAATATTACGTTTTTAGATCGTTGAGTATAATATACCCAGAAAACAGTACACTCAATTTTCAAATAACTTGCAAAGTCGTATTCCGAAACAATGGTTGGCACGTCCGTTTCCGATAATAAATATTTGTTTTGATTCATACAACGAGAACATTATAATAATGCATGATGATTCTACCGTATATATCATAAATAAAGCAAATGAATTGCCAGAAAAAGAAGCGAAAATACCAAAATGTGAAAATGGCGATATCACGGAAGATAGCAGCTCTGCTTTGAGTTTGCAATCGCAACATGCTTTCAAAGTTGCCAAAAAATACAAGGTAATTTTTGATGTCTATCCCAATTTATTCTTTATCATTGTCGTTTTACGAGAAATTATATATGCGGATTCTACAGCACCTTGTCTATTTGAACTGGTTGAACAACGAAGAAATGGTCGCGGTCGAAGTGAATCCAATCGCATTAACGGAGAAATTACCACCCACGTTAAAACAGAAGTGGTTCAGCGTGTAAACAGGGAAGAAACCGACGAGACCCTTCGAAATAGTACAATTGAAAACATCGTTTTTATAAGGTTTTTTTAACGTTTTAAAATGCATTTTCAAATTAAACGAATCGTGTACTCGTACCCGCATTTAAAATCCTATCTCATTATATCTGTAACACTTACCGTCATATCTTCATTTTGATATTAATTAAAATTTATGGTGCGCGTGCGCGTGTGTAAACGCCCACATTCAACCGAGAAAAATAAATCTCTGTTGAGCCAGATAATTTTCTATATCCGTGGATGAACGAGCGGTCCATTTTGGTGAAATATACATACGGCCGGTGAACTCTAGATTGTATTCCACGCGAGAAGATCTCCAGCCGACCATTGCGGACGCCGTTCTGGGAACGGCCGGTGAAGGTTTCAAGGGAATTGGTGAACATTTAGTCGGGTCTTCCGGCGGTTTTCGCTTGAAAGTATCCGCCGGAAGTGCTGCTTTTCTGCATTCTTCGGCCAGCACCTGCGGTCAGTGGCATTGGAACTCGTTGAAATTCGTGACCGGTCGGCCGCACGATTGTACGCACGAGTATTTTTATGGTACCTTTTGAAAATATTCTCTGGACAAACATTCGTATCTCGCCAACCATTTCCGTTCTGCCTCTCGTTCGGCTTTTATCACCTCTTTACTAAAATTCACAAAAATGTCAAGGTGTTTTCTTTATTTATTTCTTTCTCCTTTAAAAAAGAGACGTGCAAGTAAACGCGTCGACGTACCTAATTCTGTCGAAAATCACTGGATTTTTGATATTATCATAACGCTTTATGTGAAGCGTTCTATCGACTTTCTTGCTTTCCTTGTGGTCTTGATTTTTCTCCATTCTTTTTTATTCTTTACAACGTCGCCTTAATCAATTAACGTAATACGCGATTCTCGTTCATCACTAACGAACATGTTCTATCCATCTTGTTTGTTCAATACAGTTACCACGTTAGGCGTTACCATCGTAAAATCTGTCACGAGATTTAAATCCTGTTCTTAATTTCTTACATTAGGTCGATGAAAAAGAAAAAGAAGAAATTTCTATATTTTCCTTCCACAAAGAAAATATTTTTCATTCTCTCTGGGAAGCACGAAGACATCAGTTGCTTACATCGAACATCGACCAATAGCGAGAGCTAAATATAGATAAATCAAGCCATGTTCCTTAAGAAAAGCCGAAGGCTAAGGGATACCGCGGACTCGTAAATCGAGAAAGCGTTTAATCTTCGCCGCGGTTGTAACCCGTTGATAGCAGCGAGGCGAGCGAGGGCGTAGACTTGGCTTAAGCCTCTAGGAAATAATCAAAGCGGCGATATAAGCACCGACTAAGCTGGCTACGTGTATGTGTTGGAAGTTACGAGACTCGGTGTTATATCGGTGCGACTTCGTGGTGTAACACACGAAGGAAGCTCGAGGAAGGTCGCAAGGAGGAGAAGGAGACGTCGATAGAGTTCTCTCTCTCTCTCTCTCTCTCTCTCTCTCCCCCTGTCTCTCTTTCTCACGACGAACATAAATGGTGAGAGGAAGAGAGAGGAGGAGGAGGAGGACTGGATCTGCAGAGTGCAATGCGCCGAGATTACGACTAATCTGCGCCCGAGACCGCTCGGAAGCGTAGTTTCTGTAAGTTACATTGCTTAAAGCGTCAGCTCGTTGAACCCCTCGAACTTCGACGACGGCTACAACCTCCGAGCTTCCTCCTTTAACTCTCCTCTTCCTAGTAAGTATAACTTTCTCTCTCTCTCTCTCTCTCGTTCTCTCGTTCTCTTCTCTGTTCGACTTTATGGTCGCCATGGCATTAGCGACGACCGATTCCTCTGGGAAAATTGCGTTCTCGAAACTCACCAAGTTCGACGTCGTACGCACCTGACTCGTGTTCTTCCTTCCTACCTTCCTTTCTTAATTCTTGCCTCTCTCGAGTCCCGACCAGAGAAACTTTGTGTTCTCTCCTTCTCTTACTCTGGGTACTTGGAGATGGACAAGAGAGTTTCTTTGAAGGTCGAGTCTAAGGCGATTCGGTCGGTTTAATCTCGTAACGATACCGTCTGAGAAAGTGCGTGCTCTTTTCGTGGTCCCCAAGAGCTAGAAGTTACGATCCCGTTAACAAACACCATCCCAGAGTAAAATTTTCCAGGAATTCAATTATTTTCTAAAGCGATCGAATGGAACCGAGCTCTAATTTAATTTAAAGAAACGAGAACTAAAAGTTCTCATCAAGAGCATCGTGTAAAAGATTTATTTATTAGAATCTGAATCAATCCAAACTGACTACGATCGGTGGTCGGACCTTAGCGCGGTAACAACAAAGTTGTATAACTGTATCTCGTGGGGTGAGTTTACACAGGAAGACTAGCTAGATAGGAGAGAGTGTAACGAGATGGGCCAAGATGGAGAAGAAGAGAAGGAGAGGAAGTTGGTAGGTTAGAGCGAGCGTAGAAAGACACGGTGGGGCTTGCTGTAAATTACAAGCAGTACGCCAAGCCGCCTTCAGTCTCTCTCTCTCTCCCTCTCTCTCCCTCTCTCTCTCTCTCCTTTCTCTGGTGTGGCGCAGGGGTGTCTAGACGTATAGATAATGCCGAGTTTGTGCGGGGCAGCGCAAGCTAGACGGTCCCTGGTTCATCCAGCCAGCCGAGCCAGCCAGCCAGCCAGCCAGCCAGCCAGCCAACCGGGCTAGGCTAGACACATCGACCATGCTCCGTTTCTCTCTCTCTCTCTCTCCTCTCTCTCACACACATACGCATTCTAGCTCTATCTTTCCTCCCTCTTCCTCCTTCTCCTTTCGTTCCATCTCTTTTCCCTCCACGAGAGCTCGTCGTATTCGCGCATCCGCGAATATATGCCCAACCGGATTTCCCATCGTCCTCGTTGCACCAGCACTACTAGCAGCAGCAGCAGCAGCAGCAGCAGCACGAACCAAGTTCCTCTGGCATTCGGTACAGACGGAAGATGCAAATCCTCCAATAGCATCGCCCGGGAGATCCGAGATCCCATTGGCAGCGATCGTGATGTGGATGATTCACGAGCCTTTCGTCTCTCTCTCTCTCTTTCTCTTTCTACTTCCTTACTTCATTTCTTCTTCTTTTTCTCTTTAGGTATACGCCGAACGATTTGTTGCTATATCACTTCTTTCCAGATTATTGTACCATTCCTACGACGCACAAAGTGCCAGAGAAAAATGTGAAAATTACTAATTACAAAAAAAAAAAAAAAAAAAAACACCGATTCATTGATACCTGCCTATATGTATATAATCGGTTTGAGGATTTTTACGAGTCCCGAGTTTCCAGTAGTGGTGAAAAAGACGAGAAGGGTGAAAGGGTGGACTGTTTATCAGAGCAAGCTATTATGAAGGATTAAGGGTATCGTGCACTCCGCCAACCCTCTCGTCCTTGTCGGCTCTAGTCGCCACCACTTCTCTCTCCCTCTCTCTCTCTCTCTCTCTGCTTTCCTCTATATCTCTATCTCACTTCCACTCACAGCACCCAAACCTCATCGCCACCCTTTCGCTCGGTCCTCTACCACGCTCCCCCTACCCCTCCCCCTAACCACCGTAGTGTTTTAATCGGCAGACTGCAATGCATAAATCCCCGTTAAATAATACGGCAGTTAACAGTGCCATTAAGCCGTTCGAGATACCGCAAAACCGGTAGGGCGCCGCTATGCGCGAAGTCTGTATTTATCGGCGACCGGCGCGACGGTGCTAGGAAATATTGTTCGCCGTTCGTTTTCCACGTTCGTTTTCTATGGTACTCGATTCGTTCTCCGCGATTGGGTTTAAAGAGTACGCAAAAATTCGATCCCGTGTGTACACGCGCGTTTGTCTATAGGAGATAAGTCTAGCCTTCGTCTAGTCTGTTCTTTTTCGTATTTTTCTTTCGTCTAGTCTAGCTAGACGCCATCTTCGATATATTCCATGTATGTGTTTGTGTACGCTCTAAGAAGACCTGGCGTACGCTGTAGACGTTCTCTCCTTCTTCTTTTTTTTTTCTTTCTCTTCCTTCAACGAAGAAAGTCACCGGATTTAAGCACCTCTTTTACAACTCCGCAAGCTCGCTTTATATGTTTCAAAGCGGAAAGGGGAAAGTATGTGTAATGAGCGCGAGGATTCCTTTGATACGCGTAACCAGGGCTTTGGAATATTTCAGAGAAATCTCTTAAGGCTTCAGACGGGATACAAATAAGAGGACTCGAAGGAGAGAGAGGGAAATATATTTCCAATCTTCAAGTTTGCTGAAAAATAAAGAAGAAAAAACAAAGAAGTTTATTGGAAATTTGTGGTAACGACTGTAGAAAATTAGTCGGTATTTTAATCAGACGTACCTTAATTTACGTTTTTTAATTAAACTTCCTGTTAATTTTCGATATGTTTAAAATACAGGTACGTTCAGTGTACGTGCGTATAAGAGAGAGAAGGAGGGAGAAGCTAAACGTTAAGTTCGATCTATGCGCGCTAATGGAAGTATCCAATCATTGTCCGAAACGCATCGAAAAGGGTGCATACAAATGGAAAGCCATGCAGAATGCATTTTTCCCTGGCGCAATTCTGCCGCGCCGTATTCGATTTGACGTTTACATTTCTAATATGTTTTATCTATATTTTCAATTAGAGAAATCTCTCTTTCTCTCTCTCTCCATCTCTCTGCCTCTTCTTTTTACTCACTTTTGATTGGGTAAGAAATAACACCAGTCTGTGTTTTCTTTGCCTCTTCCCAAGGCTCCTTCTCTAGTCTTGCCTCTGTTTACTCGGCGCTCCTCTCAGACGCCGGCGGGTACACGTGCTAATTGCTACGGTATTCGGCCTACTAAATCACTTAATTAAGCAAATTTCTAATTAATTAACTGGCGCCGCGATGATACTTTGATTTAATCATCAACTGCTGTACTTGGAATTCCTCGATTTAAGACAAAAGCACTTTGTTGCTATTGTCGTTGTTGCAGATCAGAGATTATCGGCGACGTTTTGAGACAGCGATCCATTTTGATTGGCACGTAATGCCGGTATGCTTCTCGGCTCTTAAATCCCTCTAATTAACTCATCCGCCTATTACGATGTTTCTAACGGTTATCTATCGCCCACGCGTTACCTCGACGTCTCTCGTTGCTTTCTCTTTTCTTTTCTTCTCTGACGAACAAAAAAATTACCAAATCGTAATCGTAAATAATTGGGTACAAAAAGAGAGATCCTTTTGAACATCTGCTTCGTGACAATGAACGAAATGACTCGTTTATTTAGTCTCTTGATCGACACGGATATGGGTCGTCGTCGAGTCGACGAGTTATTAATACGTTTATAAAAATGTAACGGATTATGACTTGTTTTTGTCGCTGAAAAAAATTGGAATTTTTATTTATTTTTTTCGATAGTCGAATTTATGATCGTCATAAAGCGTTCAAGCATCGAAATACTCGATTAAAAAGTTGGCACATTTTTCAAAAGCAAGACTGCAAGACGTTTTATTAACACGTCTAATTAGTCAATTTCTATTTAGGTATTCAACATTTCTACCTACGTTCGAATACTTCTTCTCCTTTTAACGAGCGAAAAGCCGAGTAGACGCAGCGGTATATCGTCGCGAGTACTCATCTCACGACCCAATCTCGAAGAAGAAACTTTTTACGAGGAGAGAAACGCGGAGACGGCGAGTGTCTCTTTCACTGCAAATTACGTAGAAACGGCAGCTCCCTTCCAGGGACATTTCTCTCGTCGTGGGGTATCACGAAATGAATCACCATTTCCTTCGAGCTCCTACTGTGAGACGTAACTGCTCGTGGTCCATTACTCTTATTTAGAGATGCGTTAGAAAAAGTATAACAGATCGGTATACTTAATCCAACTTGACCAAGGAACGATTAAAATTGATCTTTGAAAAAATCACATAAAACGTAAAGTTTTGCAAAAAAAAAACACACAAAAAAAAAGCGAAGGAATTTCAAAGAAGCTACCGACCCTGTGTCTTTTATTTACCAAGCAGCGCGAAGGAAAAGCCTAGACTTTACACTACGAATACCTCTATCTCTTTCTGCAAGCTTTGTGGTACACACGAAACACGAGCAAACACACTTACACAAAGTGCGAGTATACACGTGCTCGAGGTTGCGACAAAACCTCATGGCACGCACGTTGCAGTATCGAGTCTGGATATATGGAGTATAGGCGCGACTGTGTGCGAATGCATGTAGGGACCTGTACGTGTGTACACGTTTAAGAGAGAGAGAGAGAGAGAGAGAGAGAAGAGCGTGCAGACGGGTCGAGCCGATGGTAGCGAAGCAAACAAGGCATCCAGGTCAGACCGTCTGCTCGCTGGCTGTGTCATCGACTGCTACGAAGCGTCTTCCGCGGGTACACATATCGACGTCTCGGTGTTTTGTCAACACCGGCTGCTGCTACCTTTGGATATATCGTCTCGTCAACAACGTCTTTCTACGCTTTCCTTCGACTCCGACCAACCGCTTTGCATCTCTTCCTTCTCCTTCTCTTCTCTCTCTTTCTCTCACCTCCTTTCACCCCCTCCGAAGATGGTGTAAAGTGTACGCGTTGTTCGCACCGTCGAGACACGCCGAAGCGTTTCTCCTCTTGCAAACTCAAACACCTATATCTCGAGAGTTTTACTTCGGCGTTATGCAAAGACGTGATTCACCTACGTACTGGTTCGATACGAGACCAATCCTTTCTATTTCGTTACACGATTTTCCACCTGTGTCTTTTGATTGACACTTTCCGTTTTTCCACGGGTCCCCGAACGAGTTTAGATTCCTCACTTCGTATATACTTTCCATCGTTGGTAATCGCGAGACACTGTAAGACACTTCACGTTTTTACGAGGCAAGTTTTTACCTTCTGGACGGATTTTAACGAGAATTCGTACGGGAAGGAATAACGGAATCGTAAGAAACACGATAGAAACGCGGGTGCTTTGTGTCGTAAAACATAGCGAAGAAAGAGAAAGAGACAGTCTCTCGTTTGTTCGTTCGTTCGTTCGTTCGTGCTACGATAAAAGCTTCTTGGTAGGTACGGACGAGATCGTAATTTGTAGCTCGTTTCTCTTTCCACATTCGCATTTGAATTCTTCAATCCAACGTAGGCACGCGAAGCTCCTCGCCATTGTCATCGTCGTTATCCGCGTGAACGACCCTTGTTTTTGCAACCGAGTAAAATGGAAATGATAAAGAACGTTATAAGAACGAGGTGAAAAAATGAAAAATGTTGAAAATGACGGGAGAATCATAGACGCAACCTGGGCGTGATTTCATTTTCGAAGCGAGTCGAGCGCGATAAAGGGGTGGCTCGGGGGTGGAAAAGTTTTCCACGGTAACGCAATGAGAGAAACTGGTAGAATACGTGGGAGGAAAGATAAAAAAAGGGGGGAAGATAGGTGAGGGCTAGAAGGGAGAAGGAAGAGGAAGGAACGGATAACGCAGGCGGCAGACGGGCGCGGTCATGGCGAACGGCATTTTAATAGGTTCCCGTGGTTTCGACGAAAAAGTTGGGAAACAAAATAAAATCGGCGAAAGCGACGGTACCTCCTGGCCTGACTTCGTTCTTCGTTCGTACGGAGTTACGACGTTGGCTGGCTGGCTGGCTGGCTGGCTGGCTGGCTGGTTGGCTGGCTAGCTCGTCTGGCTAGCTCGGCTGGCCAAGCCGGTCGGGTCATGCATATTCACGCGTGCCATTCGTACGCACGGAATTAAGCGTCCAGGGAATTAAAACGCTTTTTGGTTCGCGAGCGTAACATCCCTCGTCTCCCTCTCGCCGCCGACCTATTCCACGGCCGATTACGTCGGGGACTTTTCCAAGGACGGAACTTTTCTGCATTCGTAAAGAGGAGAAAATTCTCATGGATTTCCGCCGCCATTTCTCTTTCCTCGAAGATTTACGAGACCGCTGATATTCCTCGATGAATTTACGAGTTGCCGATAAAAACGATGGGAAAGGGCTTTGAAATCTTAATTGGCAACGAGTGATCTATGAATATGTCTCGGTATCGAGGCGCAAGTAGAAAGCTGGGCATTGTCTTTAGATCGTATTTCGTTATCCTTCAAAATTACTTTCCCTTCCTGCATCGATATTTGGATTGCCTGGGTAAGAGCAGGAAGACGAGAAGAAGACGAGAAAAGGAGACGTCGGGATAAAGGCCGCGAAACCTCAAACCTCTAGGAATCTCCAGCAGCGTAGTATCGCGTCTGCTCCCTTCGGCACCGCACCCTCTGCCAGTGCAGGACCGTAACGACACCCCTTCCACCCCTCTCCCAGCCCAGCTACCGTTTTCATCTCTCCTTTCACCCTTCCTCCTACTCTTCCTTTTCCTCCCGTCTCGTCTCGTCTCCTACTCCTCCTCCCTCTCTTCCTCGTCTCCAGCCCTACGAAGCCAGCATTCGCCTATCCGCCCTTCTCTCCTTCCCTGCTTCCCTCGCACACCCCCAATTGCGTCTCCTGAAACTCGTCGGCACTCCAGACGACGGCGGCTCCGGTAACGGAGACCCCTTGAAACGCCGAACGAGCGCGTTACGCCCGTTTTCTCCTAGACGATCGCATTAAGCTATATACTCGTCGCCGACCGCTGGACGAGAGTCCGACCTTTCGATCCCTTTCTCTACCCACCTTTTAACCTTTCAATTTTCATTCCTGAAATAAAGGAACATCTAGTCTCCTTGCAAAAGAAAAATAAATGGAACGTAGTACGGAGTAGTTACCTGACACGAATGAATAGAGATGAAAGTTTACGCAGTGGGATGGATGGTGGGTCGATTCGAGTCGACGCAACCATGACATTGAAACGTAACGTCGAAGTCTGCGTGCACTCTCTCTTTGATACAACGTCTGACGGCGGTCGACCGTCACCGTCGACCGTCACCGTCGATCGTCACCGTCGTCGTCGGCGTCGCCGCCGTCGTCGGACAGACGGCTGAACGATTAGACAAGAGGGCTGACGTCACGACTCTTCGCTGCTTCCCCTTCCTACGGTCGGCGAGGTTCACTCCCTTCTGCCCCTCGGCAGCTTTACTCTCGACGACAGAGCGCTACGACTCGCGGACCCCTTCGTTTTTGAGGCACGACGATGGCCCTTCAGAATGCAACTTTATTCACCGTATCGAGAATCGAACAATGAACGAATTCCAAGTGTTAACGTTGCCCCTCGAGGCGTCGAAAGCGTACAACAACGGAGCTACTCTTTTTTCAATTTTTCGAAATCACTCTTCGGGATTGACGAAAAAAATAATTAAAAAAAAAAAGAAAAAAAGAAAAAAAAAAACGAATCCTGAAGATAACGAAAACGCGTGAAAACTCTTGGATGATCCGTCCTATCTCGAACCGATGGAACCAATCCAAGTGGAACGTTTCCAATTCGTGCCCTCGCACGGTAACAATATCGCTTTGCGGGAAAATATCGCATAAATTATTCTCCAGTCGCATAGTTTCCCGCTTGCTCGAATCGATCCCTAGACGTCTTCCTTCCTTTCTTCTCTCGCATTCCGAGAGCTTGCTCGACCAAAAGATATTCATCTTCTAGATGTACATCCTGCTGTAGGATAAACCGTGCGTTAAATGATCTTCTCGGAGCGCCAACTGATCAACTAGATGAAATGAAAAATAGCGAAGATTCGAGTAATTATATGTTAATGCTGATGTTCAATACTATTCATCGCGAGAGAGAGAGAGAGAGAGAGAGAGAGAAAGCATTATTCGGTTACATCTCGTAGACGAGGTGTTACGCCTTGAGACAAGGGGTCAGCAGCTCGCTCGCGTTATATTCCTCCCGGATCTCGGGAATGTTCACTTTCGTATGCGAAAAGGGGGAGGAACAATGGCGTAAGTGGCATGCACGACCGCACAAGCGGACAGACGGCCCTGCGGGAAATTGCATTGCACGCATCGGGCGAACACGAAACTGTACCCTCTCTCTCTCTCTCTCTCCCTCTCCCTCTCCCTCTCTTTGACTTGTAAGCGAACAAGCTAGTCCATCCGTCTGTCTCTCGCCCCTCGTCAGAACCCGGGTGTCCTTCCTGCCCACTTAGGATCGTCGAAGAGCCACCTGTCCCTGCGTATCCTATCCATCCGTCCAACCATCCGTTCGTTCGTTCGCCAGGCAGCCGACGCTTCGCGCTTCCGGAGACTCGAGTGGCGTTCTCGCGATGCTTCGAATCGACGATCGAGTTGACGCCACCGGCAAATCGGTTGAATTCACTCCGAGGAGTCTGAAACGAACGATTAAGCATCTTGATTCGTCTGATCTATCAATTCTATCCATGATTCTGAAACAAGTTAAAACGGTATAACAAAAATCAAGGAAGTTTATAGATAATATTCCGAATAAGGTAAACGCGTTAGACGTGTTTTCAAGACGGCGTACTCGTCTTAACAAAGACCAAGAGAAAGGGAGAAATAGGTTGCTTTTATTCGTCGATCTTTCAACTTCCGCGTACTCGGTGCCAAAGATGGTCTCAGGGTTCGTAACTGATACCAGGTATCGAGGCAGCTTTAACGAGAAAAAAGGCATGTCCTTCTGCGGTGGTAGAGTCGAGAACGCAAGCGAAAAAGGTAGAGAGAGAGAGAGAGAGAGAGAGAGAGAGGGCCGAGGGAGAACCACGTAAGGCGGTGGCAAAGCAGAAGGAGTCGGCAGGACTTATCTATAAGGAGGCAAAGAGAACGGCAGACGCCCGCTCGTCTAGACTCGCCTCGACTCGACTCGACTCGACTCGACTCGACTCGACTCAACTCTCTGCAGTCACTCGATAAAAAACAGTCCGCCGCTTTCCTGGCCGTCCAATCCATTGGCGTAAAGTATAGTGGCACCCTATACCTCTTTTTTTCCAATTTCTACATACATTCAATTCCATAGATTGATTTAAAACAAATTATCATTGCTTTTTTTAACAAAGTTTTCTTGGAAACTTTTTTTTTATGTTCCTTAGCTACAACGATATCCATTAGCCGCAACGATGAGATCGTCAGGACAATATTTCCCAGGACTTTTGTGAATGGATGAAATAAAAAGGATGAGAAAGAAGACGCCGAAAAGTAAAATAGAAACGTAGTAAACAAGGGAAAATCATTTTGATCGACAGATACGATGCTCGAGTCGCTTTCTCACGGTCCGATCGCGATCGGCGTCAAAGAAGCGAGGAGACGGAAGGTGGTCTCTATCGGTCGTTTTCTTGTTCGCATCGAGCACGTAATCGGTACACGTGCGCGTCTGGCTCGTCGTCGGCAGGTGCCAGCTGTGGTAGGGCTTGCTCGATGACCTTTCCGAAAAGGGCGAGAGAGAGGGAAATATACGCGCGCGCGCGTGTGTGTGCATATGTATATACATACATATATATATATATATATATATATATATATATATCCTCTCCGCGTTCCCCCACCTTTGGAAAAGAGCTTCACGCGCACGAGCCGGCAGCTGCAAGTAGAATCGCAAAGTTTCCTAGTTGGTGTTGACGCCAATGCAGAAATTACCCCCTGCGACCCCCTGGACCGTCTGAGCGGTGTCTAGCCAGCGCCCCCTACCTCGAACACCGTGGTAGGAGTCCCCGCCCTCTCTCGCTCCGGTCTGCATCCCTTCTCACCCCTCCGAGCCAAGCCCCGAACCACGTCGACCTTCCCCCTCCGCCTACACTCGACGGGGGTGCAGTCTAGCCAGTGACTATAGTCCTCCAGCCATGCCAACGTTATATCGTGCGTCAGACCGAAGACTACACGGCATTCTCCCTCGAACCTGGACTATATAGCGTTTTAGCGAAAGCCCGAAAGCCCGAATCGACGAGACGTCGTCGCCGTCGCCGTCGTCGTCGTTGTCGTCGTCGTCGTCGTCGTCGTCGTCATCTTAGTCCTCTTCGTCGCCAAGCGAGAGAAGCAGGAAGAAGGTTGAAAGGTGGAAATTTTCTATACCACCTTCCTCGACTTTCTCAAAGACGTTTGGAATACTGCTGAGATATGCAAATTATCGAAGACTTGTAGCTTCGAGGATTGCCCGACAATTTCCTTTCTTTTTCCTCCTGCTAGTCGATTATATTTGGATAAAAGTTTTTTAACGTTTTGAAATTGTTATAAGAATTTGATTACTTTAATCGTTGATATCGTGCGACTCTATCTGTCCTTTCCGCTTTCCATTCGCTCTCTTCCTACAATTCCTCCTAGCGTGACTAAGGGCGATTAGAGCGAGCTCTGCCATGGGAGAGGGAAGAAGTTTAGTCTCGATTTGATTGGGGTAGGTCCCAGACGTATAGTCGACGCTATAATATGGCTCCTTCCACAAAGAGTAGCAAGGTCAGTGACGAGGGACTTGCCGTTAATTAACGTCTTGCCGTTAAATCATTCCGACGAATCTCCAGGGAGATGACCAGCCGTGAAGCGACGATTCTATTCTCCTCGTTCATCTTCCTCGTCATCGTCGTTGGCTAGCCTGTATCAAGAAACTCGATATTTTATTATCAGCTTCACGGTGAACTTTATCAACGCCTTTACACCCATTTTTTGAAACAATTGAATAACGACTGTCTCTTCTTCTTCTTGATTTAAAAAGAAAACTTAGCGGATTTACCAACGGTAAAATGTCAACAATAAATTTCTCAAGATGTCTTGATACGTCGACTTCGTGTTTTCCAGCGATTGAGCTATTTAGATATCGCCAAACGCGACGTCGCTTCGAAAGTTGCTTTCCGGTTCTTATCGTATCTACTAGAATCTTGACTTATCGAGGCTATTATGAGTACCTATCGGGCAATCGTTCCTCGATAAGATAAAAATGAGATTAAATATTTTTCTTCTTCCGATCGCGGTTCCTTCCCTTTTTCTTTTCTCTTTTTTCTTTTACTTTTTTCTTTCTCTGCTTGAAAATCTACAGGAAAATATCGGAAGAGACGGATGAAATAATACCGTACCGGCGAGACGCGCTTGGCGATGACAATTATTCGCATTGAAACGGCGTACGGGTATCTGGAGTAATTACTATTCATTTTGCGTTGAAAAGGATCGAAAGTACAACGAACCGACGGGGAAGTTTATGGAAAATCCCACACGAGCGCCATGGCGACGCAATGTTCCGCACGTCGCGTTGCGTTTCCAAATCCTCGCGACGCCGATATCGAATTCATTTGGTTACTCAGCGATCCGTGAAAGAGACATCGTCGTTAATCAAATTTCTATCGTATCTTGTTCGATATCATAAATGAAAAGGACGAGCGTACGTTGAAAGGAAGAAAATGAAAGGACGATCCCAGGGTGAAGACTGATCCCATTGAGGGTGAAAAGAAAACAAGGGAAACTTACGTTCTCGGGAGACTTTGGAATCGAGCTCCACCCCTATTACGCGTGCCACGGTTAGTCGAGGGCCAGGCCGGGCCAGATGGTTGTCGTAGGTTAGTGATCGATAAAAACTTATTTTCCGCCTACGTGGGCGACGCAATCGAGCTCGTAGGGCCGTTCGAACGACACGGCTCCTACGAGCTAGCGAGAAAATCATTTTCTAATCGAAAATGCGTGCCAAATGAGCAAATCCTTCCGTAACCCGAAATTTGACGTTAAATTTCACGAAATTCCGCCGATTCAAAATTACCGCGCCTCGGCGTTCTCTCCGACCATTCCGCGTAGTAATACGCAAATTTGTGACGTCATTCGCTCGTACTCGTCCGTAATCGCATGCACGCATGCACGTGAAAACGTAAACTCATTTCGCTTACGCACGCGCTTCTCTTCGTTTCTCTCTCTCTCTCTCTCTCTCGCTTGCTTCGCGGTATGCGCAGCCGAACGAACGAAAACACGCCACTTTCCAAAAATAACGGCCGCGTGAGTCAACCGTGGAGTCTAAATAGGAGCTTCGCCGCATTTAGAGCTCCTATCTGAATCGTACGCGGTGCTCAACGCGCCAAATAATCCTGATAATACGCGTTCGTCCAAGTACGACGAGAAAAAAGCGCGCGCGCGAGAGAGAGAGAGAGAAAGAGAGAATCGTCATCATTTCGATTCGTCGATACAAAAAATATTTATCGATCGAACGCATCCGATCGTCGACTCTTCTCTCTTTTTTTTTTTTTTTCACGTCGATCCTTTGAAAGAACGTAGAAAAGAAAGAAAAAAGAGGAAAAGAGACAATGCGTGCGACCTTGCACGCACGAGATATAC
This sequence comes from Vespula pensylvanica, assembly GCF_014466175.1. Classification (NCBI taxonomy): domain Eukaryota; kingdom Metazoa; phylum Arthropoda; class Insecta; order Hymenoptera; family Vespidae; genus Vespula; species Vespula pensylvanica. Next base: position 5,228,408 of record NC_057696.1, read on the forward strand.
GCTCGAGTCACGTCACAACATCGTTTAGGTTTATGAGATACTAATATGCGAGAAACGCGTCACGGCGTGTCACCATTTTTCGAAGGTTATCGCATCTTTCCACGAAAGACGTCTCTCTCGTCGCATTATCGCGAGATATCGTACGATACCTATGAATTTCCCACGCTTTCGAAGGCGCGCAGTCAAGCTATCGACTCGTAAACTCGGCTGTCCATAGAAATTTGAGGTTAACGAATCGACGCGTTTCTTCACGCGTACGTACTTCGTACCTGATGCGTTTCGTACTGATCGGCACGTGCCTAGCCGTGCCACCGATAGACCAGAGAGAGAGAGAGAGAGAGAAACTCAAGAGTGGGGAGGAGGAACGCAATTTGGAACAGCTTCCTTCCGTTACGTAAGAATTCGATATTAAAACCGTGTTTGTCGTACGTACGTACGTTCGTTTGAAAATAACCACGAAAAGATATTTTATAAAATTCTTGGATGGTGGCCAATAGCGAATATTATTGCCAAACAACGAACGCTCGAAGCTTACGTCGTAAAATATGAAAAGATTTCCCGTGCGATAAAGTAAGAGAGAGAGAGAGAGACAGAGAGAGAGAGAGAGAGAGAGAGAGAGAGAGAGAGAGAGAGAGAGAGAGAGAGAGAGAGAGAGAGAGAGAGAGAGATAAAACAAAAATATACGATATACACGTAGAGGGCAGGAGAGGAAGAAAAACGTGCAAATAAAAAGGAAGAGTAGTAGGAAGGAATAGAAGAGAGAGACAAAGAAGGAAAAAGAGAAAGAGAGAGTTATACCTGTCCCTGAGGAAAACTCAATTCGCGGCCACTTTGACGCACCCTCCATTTGGATGGATACGCACTATTACAAGTATACAAGGTATATTCCTCTGCATCCTCTCTCTCTCTCTCTCTCTCTTTCTCGTCTTTGTCTCTCCTTCCTTCCCAGACACTCTCTCTCTCTCTCCCCCCTCTCTCTCTCTCTCTCCCCGTCTCTCTCGCACTCTACAAAGATACACGAGCAAGCGACACGAACACAGGGAAAGTCTGGCTCACACAGACAGGCGGATATCGCGACGGTGGTGGCGGCAGCAGACACGTGCGCGTGGGACCGGCAACAATTCCTGACCAAAAAGCCGGAGTCACCCTCGCTGGCCCCCCTCGTCCTCCTCCTCGTCCTCCTCTTTCCCCGGCACGCAGGAGTGTCTGGCTCCGACGACCGTCATCAGCGTGGCATCGACGGAACCGAGGGGCTCGGAACACCCGGCGCATTGGCGTGCGCGCACCGCATCGGGGGAACGCCGCCGACGTTTACGGGGAGGAGAGAGAGAGAGAGAGAGAGAGAGAGAGAGAAGCGGCCTGGACGAGGCTACGTACTCGTGACGTTGCGTCTAGACGCCCCCTCCACCTCAACCCGAAACGACGCCCACACAACGAACCCAGCGCCGAGGGAACTTTTCTCTCTCCCTCCCTCTCTCTCTCTCTCTCTCTCTCTCTCACTTCTCCCCCCCTCTCCCTCTCTCCGTCGTACAGACTCGTGCAGCATGCACGTAAATCACCGACCGTCGGACCTCTTTGTTTCCAACTCATCCCCACAGATGGCGACGTACGCGTTCGGCGCGCTTTCCAAGTAAACGCGCGAATTTGCCTCGAGCGATGTAACGTCCTCCGACTTGATTTTCCGCCGTCTCTTCGACGATTCTTCTAATCATACGCATATTTTTTATCTCCTCTCAGACGACGCGGTGGCAAAGAAACAAATGAAGCAGAGAACGGGACGAGTAAAATGAAAAAAAATATGTATATACATATATGCGATACAGGTAAACAAATTGATTAGCTTTTTTTGGTTAATCTTCGTATCGTAAGATCGGACGTCTTTTGTACGAAGATTAATGTCTGTTCTATTAAAACGATAGCGGTACGCCTTAACGAGTCGATTTTTATTAACGTCGTTCGCTTTTATACTCGATTTCGCTATTAAGGGCGATCTCGTTAGAAGGTTAGAATGCTAGATATCGAAAGCGTCATTTTCGTTGAACGTTTTTATCGCCCTCTTTATGCCACGCTTCTCGACTAAATCACGATCGATATATATATATAAATAAATATATATATATATGTGTCGTAATGGCCGATCCTCGAAGACGAGTCGTAAATAATAAAGCATTTTTGTAAATATTTATCACATAGACGACGTCATGCGAGAAGAAGCTAATAGGCGACAAGATGAACAAGTATCTGAAAAATAGAATAGAGAAGCCAGTTCCTCGTTGGACCGGTATCGATCGCAATCAGGTAGGAACGATCGTAGACGATAGAAATAACCTCGCATCGATCGTTTTGCGACGTGTCGGCTTTCAACGCGAAATTTGTTCGTTCTCGAAAGCGAGGAAGGAAGGAAGGAAGGAAGGAAGGAAGGGAGGGAGGATGTTAGAAAGGAAGAAAGGAAAAAATAAGGAAGAAATTCGCGACGCATTTCCAGCGACCTTGAAGATCGCCAACGGGCGGTCCTTCCTTTGGAGGAAAGTAATTTTGCTCGAAGGTGAAGTGAAGTGGAGTTGGGTAAGGGGAAGTGCGTAGTTTCCTCGGCGGTAAGCGCGCGGGCTAATTAAATTTCATCGAGCCTGGTATACGCTACCAGCACGGCCATGGCAAACAGGAAAGGAGTTTTAAATACCCTTTGTCATTAAGGCGCAAGGTAAAGTTCGTAATGGGAACTCGTGAAGCGAGGATTACGAGATTACCAGATAGACTCGTCGAAAGAACGACCGTCGAACGGTACGCCGTTTGAAAATTATTTCTCTTTTACGCGCACCGTTTTTATGAAACGTCGCGACTTGGAGAGAAAAAACTAATTTTATATTTGAATTTTCTTGTCCCGTCCATGTAAGTTTTGTGCGATTTTTGCCGGATATACAAGGCGCCAGGGTGTACATAAAACGTTCGACTTAACGATCGACTATCGCCGGTCTCGTAATTCGAACATCGGTTCGATGCACGTTCGTTCGACGTGCGCGTACACATACTCGAAGCGTCAGCCACGAAGGAGACTACGGCGCGAACACGAGACAAAGTGTCTCACGAGCTTTGTTGACTTTGTCTTCCTCCTCCTCCTCCTCCTCCTCTACTTCCTAGTCTTTTCCTGCTCGGCTCGTCTCGCTTCGACTATGTCTTCTAATAACGATCGAATCAACGTCGAACATCGTCGGGCGCGTATTTACGACGATCTCTCGCGGTGTGCAAGCTCGTAAAAGAACGACCGTCCTCCAAAGGCCGCCTCTCTTCCCTCTTCCTTTTGCTCCTCCAAATGCTTCTCCTTCGTTCTCCTTAATAAATAAGACGACGTCGAGAGCTCGTCTTCTTCCCTTCCTTCGACCTTTTTTCTCGGCGAGAGAAAAGCGTGCGCGTCTCTCGACACGAGACGCGCGGTCGGGACGTGTTTTTTTGCCTTTTTTCTATCTATTTATCTCTCACTCGTGAACGTTCGAACGAACGTTAATAATAAACTTTTTTATTTTTCAGCGACGACTCGAGAAAGGATCGTCTCCTTTATGCGAGACGATACGCAGGAAACGTTCGACCTTCGCCGATGTAGGACGATCTCGAAGCGACGACCTGTAAACAAGTAACGTCCTTATTTTATCTCTTCTTTATACCTTGCAATATCCACGAACGAGTTACGCGGTCCCACGCGTGCTGCGGTGGGACGCGTATTTTCACGATTTCACGTAAAAACGCAGCTCGAAGGAATCCTCTCGAGGGTGTAGAATTGGAAGGCTTCGCGAAGAAAGAGGGAAACTCTTGGCCAAAGCGCAGAGAGAGAGAGAGAGAGAGAGAGAGAGAGAGAGAGAGAGAACGACTTTCGAACGACGGAGAGTAGAAAGACCGATGCGAAGGAGGGACGCGCAAACTTTCTTCGTTTTTTGATTAATTTTAGTCGGCGACCAACAGGCACGTTTCTAAAATGGTCCCCATTCTTAGTTTTCCGTGTATATAACACGCGAGTTTACGTCGGGAGCGTGGCGACGTACACGCGCCCCTTAAGACCGTTTATTGGACGCGTTGGAAAAATTTGCAAATTGAATTCGTCTCGAGATATCACGATTTTAATAAAAACGAGGCTCGACCATTTTCCAGAAGCACGCGATTGTTTTCTTTGCTGCTCGACATTAAGCCAAAATGCTTATTATCCCTCCCGAGTCGTAAGACGCAACCCTTGCTTCACCCTTCGTCTTTCTCTCTCTCTCTCTCTTTAGGTTACAAAGAAAACGAAAAAATGTAACCAGATGGCTTTTGTTTAGTCTGGATCCGTAGCCCTCCTAACGCGGTTTATATGTAGTTGCACGAGTCTCTCCGTGTGCGCAGTGTGAAACCGCCTCTTGAAACGCCATTATTTTGCATCCTGTGTTCCGATTCTCTCTCTTTTCCTTCTTCTTTTCTGTTGATTGACAAAAAGCTTGATCGACTTTTTTAGCCGAGCAAACTGTATTATCTTAACCGCTCCTTCCCTCTTTTTTAGGCCATTCGAATGCGATAGTCGACGATGAAATCCCTTCGTAGTTCGAAAGAAGCAGCGTTATGCTTCCAAGATTCTTCTTTTTTCTCTTCTTGACTCGGGGAAAAAGAGAAAGCTAGGGAAGTTTGGCTTTCGTGCCAAATTCGGTCGAGCGGATTGTGAGACGCGCGACCCGGATGAAAAAATAAAATCGAGTTATTCGGTACGAAGGCGTCATACACCGCGGTTTTGCACCAACTAAAGAAGAAAGGATTATAGTCAACCGAACTGTAGATACGTCCCACCGAAGAAGGTGAACGAATTTCTTTCTTCGTTTAGAAGAAAAGAAACTTTTTTGGGAAAAAATCGTACTACTCTCGTCGAGATCCGAAAGAAAATCGAAATTCGGTGCTTTGAAAAGTAGAGAAAGATCGCGGGTAAATCGCGCGATCGGCGATGACAGCGTTCGTTAACCAAATACGTACCGATCCACGTGTCAGAGAACAGTAGAATCATACTCATGAATATACAAAAGTTGGCTAGCTGGCCAGCGAACGGCAACAGCCGTGCAATAACAACGAGCGAGCGCGTTGAACTTGGCATAAAACGCGATTAACATTAACTCGACAATAACTCTGCCGCATTAACAATTTATATTTCGTTCCCGGCTATTCGTCGCAATGCGGGTACGACAAATTATTCTCGAGAAAGGAGCCACGTGACGATCTGGCCTTTTGTTCGGCTCGTCGGTTACCATCTTTTTTTCTCGTTCCCCGGCTTCTTTCTCCGACACAATTATCTTTATTATTATTAATCGAAGTCGAAAGATGCGATTAAGAGAGAGAAAGAGAGCTATCGCGCTATCCTCCTTGAGGAGCTATCGGTAAGCGGGAGATCTGTAATGGCAGATCTCAATGGCTCGGTCTTTCGCCTCGCGTAAAGCGAAAAAAGGAAGAAAAAGGAAAACCGTAACAAAAATGTCTTTGTCAGGTCCCCGCGCATTCTTCGTCAGGCCGACAATTACATTCCACGCATCGCTTTGAGCTCGCTGTCCACCCCGCCCGCATATGTTTCTCCCTCTTTCTCTCTCTCTCTCTCTCCCTCTCTCTCTTTTGCTATCTCATTCTCACTCGTTCTCTCCGTTTGTGTCCCCTGTGCCTTCCTACCGACCACGCATCGTCACGTTTTGCTCTTGCAAAATTTCAATACGCTTTACAAGGTGCCGGACAGTCGGGTGGCAACATCAAAGAGATCCCGCGCGTATTTTGCGTTTTACTACCTTGGGAGAATTTGTCTTTCCGATACCTGACGCATTGCTCTCACCTTTGATTCGACGGAAATGAAAAACGAGCTTCAAAAAATGGATGGGAAAGGGGAAAAAAGGAATTTCGAAACATTTTGTTTTTAGTTCCTTCGTTTCTGCGACAATTTTATCGAAGGTTTCCTTCAACGTGTTTTTGTTTTTTTTTTTTGCGAATTTGAAATATTTAAAAAACGATACGGTATTTCGTTCGCAATAGTTATTCCACGTGAATTTAGCAATAGCAGCATCAGCAGTAGCATCGTGCTTTCGACGAGAAGCAAATCGCATTTTATCTAAACGACGAGCGCTGCGTTGGTCATCTTGAGGTCGTTGCACCATTGTTTACTCATATAATACGTTTATTGCTATGTTTTGTTCTCTCTCTCTCTCTCTCTCTCTCTCTCTCTCTCTCTCTCTCTCTCTCTCTCTCTCTCTCTCTCTCTCTCTGTCCGTCCGTCCGTCCGTCCGTCCGTCCGTCCGTCCGTCTGTCTGCCTCCTACGTAGCGAAACAATGAATCGTTTATGCACGCTCGTACCTAGACTAAAAGAAGACTCGAAGAGATGAATTATTTCCTATCGAACGTATTGCTCTATAGCATCGTGCTATGGTATTAATATCAATTGTTTCCAGAAAAATTTCGAACAAGAAAGAAAAGCTACGTGTATATTTTGTATACGCGTAAGAAATGTCTTTCTGGAATTTGACGATGATTATGAAAGACTTTTTGTAGGCAAATTTAAACTTTTTTGCAGCATTTTTGCGTTCATCGTCCTTATCGTTTGCTCGTATTTTTTTTACGGCCACTCATAGGATCGAGCGTGGAAGAACGATGAAGAAAAGAGGGGACGGTTAAGAGATTTTGGACGAGTGCATCGACGAACTCGTGGAGTGGGAGTTCGCTACGACATTGGTTGCAACTTGTCTGCTCGCAGTCTGAGTGCTGCTACTGCTGCTGCTGGTGATGGTGATGGTGGTGGCGGCAATGCTTCTCTCTCTCTCTCTCTCTCTCTCTCTCTTTCCCCTTGTGCTTCTCCAACCCCAGAAAGAGAGAGAGAGAGAGAGAGAGAGAGGGTGGCAAAGGGGTTGGGGTGACTCCGTCTAGACTAACCCCCGATTCACCCCAGCAGACAAGCCAACCAAACTGTTCGAGTGAACTGCTCCGTTCTCTCTCTCTTTCTCTCTTACTGTTCTGCTCGCACCCCCTTAAAAAGTTAAAATACTCTGTCCTCGTAGCTCTGCCACCCTCCTGCCGGGAATCCAGCAGCCCTAGCACCCCCTCTCCACTTCTTCAGATATTATTATTACCATTTCTAGTAGACACCTCCTTTCGTTTCTTCTTCTTCTTCTTCTTCTTCTACTACTACTCATCCTCCTCCAACCATCTTCTCTTTACCTCTCATTCTTATTCTTCCTCTATTCTTTCCTTCCACCCTCTTTTCTCTCCCTTTTCTCTTCCCAACTCTTTTTCCTTTCAACCTCGTCCATCTTGGAATTTATTTCGCGACGACGTGGCGTGACTGAGTGCACCGTCTTTCAAATTGTTTTAAAGGTAAATGCACTGTGTCTTCCCTTTTTCTCTTTTTCATCGAACGAAAAATCTGTCATCGTCTTATCGACGTAGAGAAGAGAGTCTTGATACGTTTTCAAAATATGCTCTCGCGATCCTTAGAATAATTTCATTTGCATGCTCGAACGAATCATCATTTGGCTCCATTTAAGACGAATTAATTCTTTGCAGGCAGATTCCCTTTTTATTGCCGATGTCATCGTCCCGAGAATGCATACTGGTTCTATCTCTGTTTGTCCGAAACGAGTCCCGTATATACGACGATCCTTATATTTAACGTTGAAGGTGACTCTTGGACAAATCGGTTCGACTCGTTCGTTGGACGAATTAGACTCTAATTCATCTTCCTTTACAAAATTATAATCTTTACGAAGCGGTACTTGGGAGAGGTTCGCGTCGCGGTTCCTCTGCTCACTTTCCAAAAAACCCTCTGACTTGTCACGCGATTCCTTTTTATTACCATCCTTAAAAGTGCGAGCTATAAAACAGGTTCTATTTTATCTGGCCAAGCTTTGGAAGCAAGGGATATTTATTCGAATCCGACGAAATATCCGAACGACGTATTCTCTTACTAAGATAATAAGTTCGTCTTTAGGAATAAAGTGAACATTTTGGGCGATTCGAGAAGAGTCGATCTAATCTCTACGTAGGAAGCGAAAGAAATAAGAAGAAGAAACGTGAAGGACGCGATTGGAACGGCTGCCTGGTCACTTCTCTGCATCTGCATCCGAGTCCGTGAGCTCGAAGCAGAAAAGAGAGATAGAAAGAGGTGCGTGTGCAGCCGCGAAGCGGAGACCGCGCAGCGTTGCATTTAAACGACGATAAGTCTCTCGAGGCTTTGAAGACACCGGTCGAGAGTGACGAGAGGGGCAAGGGGGGGTTCAACGACCCGTTGACAGCCAGACAGGCGGACGCAGGCCAGACCGGTGCATCACCCCGCTCGCTCGAGGAAGGAGGGATCTAAAGTGCAAGAGAGAGAGAGAGAGAGAGAGAGAGAATGAGAAATAAAAGAGGAGGACGACTAACGAAGGAGGGCCGGAGGGCGGAGTATATCGTCGTTATTATCGCCATCGACTTTTATCGCCAGACGATAACTCCCGACTCCTGCCGGTTACCTAGCTTCTGACGATGCCTTTTTCTCCTGTTCCTTTTTATTTTTTTCCCTACTCTCTCTCTCTCGCTCTCTCGCTCTCTCTCCATCTATCTATCTCTCGTTTCTTCCTTTACCATCCTTCTGTCCGCTTGTTGTCTTCTCTTGCGATCCCCTCGCTTGGCCGTCGTTAACACTGCCTTCTTTACCTCCCTCCCTCCCTCCTTTCCTCTCTCTCTCTCTCTCTCTCTCTCTTTGGGTGCTTTCTCGATAGCTTATCGTGGCTGTCGAAACGTACGAACGAGACGAAAGAGTGAACAAAATATCCGCCGATCCCTTCAATATGATTTCATTCGGATGTGGCGTTAATATATCCGTCCAAACGAAGAAGCTTCTTTTTCTTTTTTCTTTTTATTCGCGTGCTTCTTTTACATTCGTATATAGATATACATAAAAGAATAAGAATAAAGCTATAGAAACGGCGTTGAACCGATAAAGATGAAGGATGAAGCCCCTTCCGAACGATTTGATCGGATTCCGTGTTTGATCGTCGATAATCCAATTTGCGCTCGACGCTCTCGCTGAGCTTTCGCACATAGAGGGTGGAATCGTGAGAGAGGTACGAAGGGGGTGGTAGGGAACTTGGCGATGGTGCATGTATTTTTCAACGATCTCCTTGCTGTGTCTGCTTCGTACGACTCAGTCGAATAGATGCTCCCTGTCATGGGGGAAAACCCGTCCAATTTTCTGAAATCATGCAAACCACCACCACCACCACCGCCGCTACCGTCATCTTCTTCGTTTTAGCACGACGGGGATAAAGAAAGGAGCTGGAATTTCTTCTTTCCACTGTAATATCTCGTCGTACCTTTCGCGAGACACAAAATGAAAAGACCCAGATGGAAACCGATTTTTCTTTACCTTCTTGGAAAACTCGTCAGTTTTCTCTCTTTGACTACACGTTTCTTGAGATCCGCTATTTTGTTTCACGTCACCTAAGATTTGATGGGGTTTTTTTTTATATCTTTTTCTTCTTCTCAATGGCTTGATACTAAACGCATTCTCGATTTGCAGGATTAGGATCGTAAAGGGGTGCTTTAGTGGGTGCTTACTCGCATCGATACGGTATCGTTCAACAGGTGCACTTATCGCATGTGCGAAACTATAGCCGGTAAGAATAAAGGTGGGTGCGCGATCGCACGAAACGGCCCGTTATTCGCTCGCTCGATCGTTGCACCTATAGAGAGAAAGAGAAAGAGACGGGGGGAGAGAGAGAGACGGACTCAACGCTTTCGTGCTATGCTCGATTGTGGGGATAACGTGAGAGAGGTAGAATTTGGTGATCGTTACCTCCTCGTTAATTGCCGCTACGATAACGCTTTATTAATTATTTCTCGAGTGCAGCTACTTCTGGTTCTCGAATAAAATAACAAATTGTCTTCTTTATCTCCTTCTCTCTCCGTCTCTCTCACTCCCTTCTTTTAATTCGTACACGAGGCACGTCGGTTATACTCGGACGCATCGAGAAGATACGAAAGCAGACTCGTGCGTGACGATTACGATCGGCAGGTGCAAATGCAAAAATAAAAGTAGCCACAAAAATTCGAGTTGACTCGAAAGAGGAGCCATTTTTGCGTTACGTTTGCTATATTTTTTTATTCCTCTTCTTTTTCGGATAGCCTCCGGTATTCGATGGAATAATAACAGGAGGATTCGTTACCGCACGTAAGGGTAGGGCCTGATACGCGTAAAAGGGACTCGAATGCATAACTTTTCATATAAAGATAAAATACAATTTTCGGATATCGAATGGAAAAAGAGAGACCTCGTAGCTACCTACGATGAGAGCCAGATAATCGATGTTATTTGTGACCTAACGATATCCGTGTAAATATTCGTCTAATTATTATTCTTATTTAATATTACATCTCTCTTTTCCCCCCAAAGATTTCAGGAGATTTTCACTGATCTCTCGAAGCAACCTTGATATTCTTCGCATGCGGCACGATCAAGGCTATTTGGTTTTAAGGCCCTCCGAGCAGCTTCGGAAAGACAGAAAGAGGAAACAGGGAGGGGGTAGAGAAAGAGACGATGCACGCCGAGTCGATGGCCAGGCACGATGGCCAAGCACGATGCCCTTAAGTTGCCTCCTTCTTTGCCTCTTCCTTCTCCTTCTCTTTCTACGTAAGTACGTTCGTACGAATGGATGGACGAAGGAACAGCGACTGTGACTGACAGAGTTGAACGCGCGAGCGCATTCGGCCCCGGACGGAAAAAGAATGAGTCGAGCACGCGAACCCGAGTCGAATGGCTTCGTTGAATGGGTTTAAACGGGCGCGTCGCGTCCCGTGAGAAATGAAAATCACCGACGGTGACGAGGCTCGTGTCTCGCTTTCAGCCGCTCGCATATTACCCGGGTATCCGCTTTATTATTTATGAAATATGGCCAGCTATATGAGAGAGCGAGAAAGAAGAAGATAAACGTACGTGGTCGTACGACGAGGAACTAGTCGTTGTCGGTGAACGACTTTGGTAAAACCGGAGAAGAAAGAGGCGGAAGATAAATAGGAGAGATCGTGTTTGAAAAAAGGCCGACATAAGTCACACAAATTTGCCGATTCTTTTCTTTATTTCTCTTTTTGCACGTATCTTTTAACCGTACAACGCGACAGTATTTCCTTTACGTGCGACGAAAAATAATGTTAAACGATTTCAACTCGAAGAAAACGATCTCGGGAAATAGGGGAAGAATTCGCATCTGGAAGGAGCATACATATTTAAAGCTAACATTAAGCTACTTCACAGAACAACGAGTCGAGTTCGATTCTTCGTGTCACGATCAAAGTTCAAGTCGAGACTTACACGTCGATTGTGTCTCGGGACCATCCCTGTTCTTTCTCTTTCTTTCTCATACATATGTATATACATACGTACGTACGTCTGTTCGTTGTCTGCCTGCCCCGGCGCACTCGAAGAGAACGCATAGCCGTCTGGCCCCGGTAAAGGGTCTCTGACCGATTATCACTTGGTCTTTATGGTCTTTGAGGTTCTTTTAAACCTCCGTCCCGTTTCTCCGCTCCTTAACCTCCCCCCTTCTCTTCATCTTCGTCCCTTCATCCTTGTCGGCCTTCTCTCGCTCTCTCTCTCTCTCTCTCCTTCTCTCTCCTTCTCTTCCTCGCGCACGTACAACGCGCGCGCATACGCACGCATACGCGTTCACCTCGCGTTTTTGTCTTTGTTCTTTCATCGACCGATTCTCCTTTCCCTTCGTCTCGCGATCCAGCGGCAGCGTTCTTTCGTTTCTTTTTGTTTTTCTTTTTTTAAGCACGACCGCAGCGACTGTCTTTTACGTTCGGCATCGCGCGAAGCGCTCTCTCGCTTTTACGATCTTTCGATTCCCTTGGAAACCTTGCACGCGTTACGACGTTTTCCAAACGTGTTCGTAAACATTTTTTGAAGCTTTAATACGACACGAATCTTATACGCAATGTACGTCTAAGTACATCGAAAGAAATTCAGAGCTATACGGTTATTCGATGTCAAGAAATTTATAACGATATTATAAATCGTCGATGCAAAATAGTCGTTTTTACATAATTAAAGTTGTATAGTTCGTTACGAACGCTTGCTATCGTCGAGCTCGGTATTCGTGTGCATGTGTGCAACGTGCAAGCAAGCGAGAGAGTTTTTGTCGCCTACCTTGGTATTTAAAGCAGGTCTTTTCCAAGATGTTATATAGGTTAGTTCGTCGATTTATATAGGTCAGTAGTATCCGCGCGTATGTAGGTTAAAGCCTTCATCGCCGAGCTCGATTCGAGGTTTTCCCGTGCGCGTGTGTACAGTCTGTGTGCGAACGAGCGAAAGGGAATGTTTTTTCGTCTATCTTGGTATTAAAAGCAGGTTTTCCCCAAGAAATTATATAGGCGAGTGGGCCAATTCTTTTTCTCACGATTCATACAGGTTAGTAGTATCGCAGGATATAGGTTAGAATCTCCTTTTTCATCGTATTCCGTCGTTGCGCCGTTCGAGCTTCTTCGAGGGAGACCGGTAGAATTCATAATGAATATTTCTAATTACAATTATTTTTTGTTAAACGCTTACGAATAAAAATTGTACGAAGAATTATCCTTTTGAAACACGCGCACGTGTGGATTTACCGTAAATAGAGATAAATTCTTTTATCGCTCGATCGATTAATTGCTCATTTTCCTGACTCGCGAGGTACAAAAGCTAGAAAAAAGCTACACGTTCGCGTCGCGGTATATTTCAGTTACTTTTATAGAAATAACAATGGTCGTGCGTACCGCGCCGTCGTAATTCGGATTAATGAAATTATTCAGAATCGTTTTCCCTGTTAAATTTTATGTTACGAAAGATTAGTTTTTAATAGAAGGTAGGGAAATTAATATATTTGCCGGTACGTGATTATCGAAAGCGAAGTACCGCGTACGCGCCGCGTAGCGTTGCGTCGTGTTATCGGTAAAAACGACGCCGTTGGTTGGCTCGTGCTGGCTTTAACGCGGGATCCGTATCGTCCTCGTCGATCACAGGTAAATCGGTATATTTTTTTCTAACGCATCCTCTCCTTGCGTAGCCATCGATTTCTTAAAACGCTTTCCCTAACAGCGTATCGTTCGCGAGTCGGGTCATCGTCGCGAGATATTCGAGAAGATACAATCGACCGACCTTTCGATTTTCCCCGGTGAGCTCTTACGTCATATTTTTTCTCTCCAATTTTCCGTTCTTATTTTTACGATATCGACATCGATATCACCTTTTAACGACGCACCGATCGATAATTTTGCATTAATACTGGCGATCGATCTCGCACGGCTTTATTTAACTTTCGAGTTGCCAACTTCGGATTTATCGATAATGCAACGCGGTAAATTTTAACGGTAAATACAACATCGTAGCGATTGTGAAATACTTCGTATATACTACGCTCGGAGCGTAGAAATTACGCGAAAAAATTATATCGATTAATCGCGTCGAGGTAGTCGCGCGGATGATAAAGGATCCGCGCTTATTACCTCGGACAGGTTAGGAGCGAGGTTAAGCGTAAGAATCGCTACAGTCATTGGCGTAGGTATCAACCGTGAAATTTTGTTCGGTGACCTCGAGGAGGATGACGCGTCGTGGACCGTGGCTCGAAAGGTCGTCGAAGGTTGATAATAACGGGAATCGGCTGGACCATCCTCTCACCGCTTAACTGCCTACGTTTCTTTAAATAGAGCGTAGTTCTCGGGTGACCGTCGGTTCCGCGAACTCGCCGGCCGATTCCAAGTACGTCGCTATGGAATGTCGCTGGCTTCGCTAATGCATTTTTGCATTTGCCATCTCCACTAGCACGGAACGAGAAGAGGAAGAGGAAGTGGAAGAGGAAGACTAGTCTCCCACCTTCGACGAGCCGATTCGCCTCAGGCGTTTCTATCAACGCGACGCTTACCGTCGTTGCACGAGCTGGTTCTCTCCCCCCCCCCCTCCTCTTTCTCTCTCCTCGCTCTTCCAAAGATGACCCCACGAATAGAAACGCAGACTCGAGACGGAGGTGATCCTCCTCTTCTTCTTACGATTACGAGTCCGTACGGCAAGGTCAAAGTACGTTTATCATCGCCGAGAGATAGGATTTCCTGCTGTCGTCTGACGAGACGAGGATTCCATTGCCGATATTTATTGCGTACAGAGTGAACCGTGTAATACGATCAATCGGGAATTGTTTTTCTCGAGGAATTTGCATCGTCGGTGAAATTCTTAGGTAATTTATAGATCTCTTTTTTTCAAAACCATCGACCAAGATATTCGTATTACGTGACTCATTTTTTATACGTTTTAACGAGTCGTTTTAACGAAATCGATCGTCTCATCTTGACTTTATAGAAATGTTCGCTTAACGTCGAAGCTAACGATCTCATTGATATCTTTTTAGGGACTCGTCGAAAGAGAGAAAACCGATGGAATCCGGCAAGAATCAACGGCAAGAAGTTATCGAGACGCGGTACTTCTCGTCGTTCGGTCGAATTCGTCTCTTTCTCTCTCTGTCTCTCGGTCGCAGCGACGTTCTCGTTTTCTAAAGAAGGAATAATGGGAGCCGTGACGTCGATACCACCGGCTCTTAAAAAGGGTAGAAAAGCCGAGGGAGGGAGACATTCGAGGGGTGAGAAACAAAGGTTTTCATCCGTCGAGACTCGTAACGCGAGCACGCATATCGCGTCGTGCGACTCCCGGCATATTCCACGATCGACCTAACGAATTATTGCTCCACCGATTTCTCCTTGGTAAGAAATCGATGACCGCGATCGTATCGCGTGACCCCGAGCCACGTTGGATTATCCGACAGTTCGCGGTGTCCTTGAAAGCAGTCATTTCTAACGTTTACTCGGATAGACCCATGTGTTTCAATCAATGAACTTTCCTCAACGTGTTCTATGCGAGTGGGACTCGAGTGAAGAAACGTCATACTTGCCGAAGTAAATTAGGAAGAGAGAGAGAGAGAGAGAGAGAGAGAGAGAGAGAGTGAAAGCAAGAAAGCAAGAAAGCAAGCAAGGAAGAAAAGAAGGAAGGGAAAACGAATCGGGTCGCGTTGGGTCGTTCGCCAGGAAGTCAGTCAACCGGTTTCGCCGTCGTTGTCGTCGTCGTCGTCGTCGTCGTTGAGAGGGAAAGAGACGACGAGGATGAGGAGGTTGAAACGTAGAGAGTAAGCATAGAGAAAGAAGACGAAGAGGAGTGGAAAGAGAAGAGAGGAGAGAATAGGTATCGGCGCGAGTACTTCTCCCCTCTTTTCGCGTAGCATCTCTCTTTCTCCTTCTCTCCCTGACTCTACCCTTTTCTGTCGTTAGTCCTTGTCGTGGGAACGAAAAGGAGCGGAAAGATACGAGCGTTGCCGAATAAAGACGAGAAGCAACGGGGAGATACGAGGAAGGCCGAGGAGAGTCGCGCACCGCGGCGCTGAACGCAGTGCCATCCGATAGGCAGCACCGCTTGCTCCGTGGATCCTTCGCTTCGCTCGCTCGTACGGAAGCCCTGGTTCTCTCTCCGTGCTCTCCCTCCCTTTTTCTCTTTCCCTCTCTCTCTCTCTCTCTCTCTCTTCCTTCCTTCTCTCTCTCTCTCTGTTTTTTATCAGCGAGAGGGAGAGAGAGACGAGCAAGCTTCCTCCTTTCTCGCGTCTCTTTCTCTTTCGATAGTCGAAGTAATATTATCGTGGGCCTTGGTGCGCCTTTTTGTTGTCGTTCGTTCGTTGCTCGCACGCACGCACGTACATACGTACGTACGCACGCATGCACGCATGCACGCACGCAGCGTGGACGATCTTCTCGCACGATATATACAAACATATACATATATATAGGAGTAATACATAGACGCAGTGAAACTTGCGCGACGCGCGTCTCTCTCTGTCTCTCTCTGTTTCTCTCTTTCTCTCTCTCTCTCTCTCTCTCTCTCTCTCTCTCTCTCTCTCTCTCTCTCTCTCTCTCTCTCACTCTTTGATCTCTCGTGATCCGGAGAACACGGAGCTTCGCACGGAGGTTCGCACGGAGGTTCGCACGGTGTGGACGTCATCGTTGTCATCGTCGTCGTCGTCGTCGTCGACGTCGTCGACGTCATCGTCATCGTCATCGTCGCAATCCATCGTCCATCGTCGCATCGTGATCGTCGCTGTGCGTCGTTGTTGATCATCGCCGTGCGCACCGTTGCGTGTACGCACACACGTATCGCGCATCGTCGACGTGAAGAGAAGC
The DNA here is from genome assembly GCF_014466175.1 of Vespula pensylvanica. Classification (NCBI taxonomy): domain Eukaryota; kingdom Metazoa; phylum Arthropoda; class Insecta; order Hymenoptera; family Vespidae; genus Vespula; species Vespula pensylvanica. The sequence continues at coordinate 5,244,606 of NC_057696.1, forward strand.
ACCCCCTCCCCTCGCAGCTCATCAAGCAGCGGACGCGTGCTGGTCAACACGGTGCGTGTATCTCTCTTTCTCTCTTGCATGCTCGCGTCGCACGTTTCTCGTTCTCTCTCTTCCTCTTTCCCACAACGTAAATCATGATTCACCTTTAGAGAGCCTGTTTGAAAATCTTTCTCGCGTTAAGACCGAGTCTAAACTTTCGGTCGGTTCGTTCGTTCGTTCGTTCTTTCGTCGAACGGAAAGAGACACCGCTTCTTTTCTCGGAACGCTTCTCGGAACGCGAGGGAGACCCAGCATGGCCGCCTAACGCGAGGCGAGTCAGAGTTCCTCTCGATGTCCACCGCGCTAGCTAGTCCGGTGTCTTTTCTCTCTCTTTTCTTTCCCCTCGTTCGCTATCGCTCTCTCTCTCTCTCTCTCTCTCTCTCTCTCTCTCTCTCTCGTTGCGCGCTTGTGCACACGCATTACGCACTCTATTCATCTCCCTCTAACGTTTAACGCGCGCGCGCTCTCTCTCCTTCCCTCCCTCCCTTCCTCTTTGTCTTCCTCCCGAGTTCGGTCCGTCTCTCTCGCTCGATAGCGTGTTCTTCCATACGTCTGTCCCTCTTCCGCCAAGATGCATTCAGTCGGTTCGTCTATCTCTCTCGATCTCGACCAAGCCGTTCGTTCCTCTTCCTCCTTCTCTCTCGTACCACTACCCTCCGTCGTGTTCGTTCTCTTTCTCTTCCTCTCCACGAGGCTCGTTCTTGTCCCCTGATCGCGCGTTTCATTCGAAAATAGAACGTCAGCGCGCGTGCCGCGCACATTTTTCCCTGTGAAAACAGCAAATTCCCTCTAGCTGGCACGCACGTACTCTCTCTCTCTTTCTCTCTCTCTCTCTCTCTTTCTCTCTCTCTCTCTCCCCATCTTTCGTTTTCCGCGAAGAACGTTGCAGCCACCTTCCTCGAGAGTCCTGTCACGCGCGACTCGAAACACTCGACGAGCCCTTTGTTGGCCCTCCCCCTCCTTCCCCGTTCCATTCTCTTCCTCGACTCTCCTCCTCGAAGAAAATCATCTTCGACGAACGAGCGAGCCACGTGTAAAAGGTTAGAGCAAAGTTGGAGGAGATACGCGAAGAATAATAATAACTTTGATCTTTTTTCTCCATTTTCCTTCGACAAACTTCGACTCGTATTTCATTTTTTATCTAGAATATTTCGATATCTCCGTATAATCTCTGGTTCCCTATTAATAGGATTTTCCCCTAACGGAAATGAAAACATATTTTTCTTAGTCTCGGAGAAGCAAGAGAAGTTTCGGACGAAATAAGCGCGTTCTCTCTTCGTTATCGTCGAGGCTAGATCGACGACTCGCGTTTTCCCTCGCGACAAAAATTGTAGGTCCTGCTAGGTAACGCGAGTACACGGCTTTTGCATTAAGAGAACTGCTACCCGATGAAAACGGAGAGGTCTCTCTCTCTCTCTCTCTCTCTCTCTCTCTCTCTCTCGTTTCTTCTTATTCTCATTCTCGTATATAAATTATAAAGGCCCTGTCGACGAGTCACGGCTGTAAGGACGGTTCCCCGACGTAACAATGTTTCTGCTCGTGCACGAGCGTACGCGCGCGCGCTACGTGCCGTTTATAAAAATAGGTTTTTCATGCTTTCTCGCTCCCTGCGAGTCGTCTATACTTAGAGTCGCTCCTCGTGTCTCCGTGTAGTAAACAAATTTCGGAAGGAAGGCATGGACCTCGCGTAACCCACACCTCTTCTCTCACCCTTGTCTCTCTTTTCCACGGGAGAATCTAAATTTATTGCGCGAGTCTTCGCTCTCGCGAAGAGATATGGAGGCTTCGGAGAGTACGGGGAGAAAGAGAGATCGTGGAATCCATAAGACTGTTTACGTGAAAATAGAACTAATGGTTCGAGCTAATAAACATCATTAATAACGGTTGTACGCACGATAGCGGACGAGTATATAACTTAGCCCAGTTCGACGACGAAGAAAGAGAAAGAGAGAGGGGAGAATTGGTAAAAAGGAAAAGCAAAAAAAAACGAATCGATATCCTTTCTGTTTCAGGTAATTCGGTAGATGCATATCCCGAAGGAGTCGCGTACCTCGCGAGCTATCGGAGAGAAGAGCTTGCGATAGCGATCGGCGAGGTATCGGAAGAGGAGGAAGAAGAAGAAGAAGAGACGAAAAAGGATGCAAACTGGCGGAGGATCCATCGAATTTCTCGAGGATCGTCGTTCCATCCTTCTCGAATGCATCGATCGTCGTTGTTCGCGATGATGGAGGAAGCAGAGCCGATACTTTTCTTAATTATCAGAGAGACCGGAGGACGCGGGTATTTCGATATCGGCTCGGTGATAGATAAATGTCAGTATTTACTCGGATAACAAGATCCTCGGGAAGAGGAATTGGAATAAGAAGAGGAAGAAGGCAAGGAGGGAGAGTCGGTGACGAGCATTGGATGTAGATCGCGAGGGGTTGTTGTCGGTGGCGGTGGTGGTGGTGGCGGTGGCGGTGGCGGTGGCGGTGGTGAGGGTGAGGGTGGTGAATCGAGGCTCGCGTGGGCCACCACGGGGGCGGGAGTGGGCTTACTCCTGCTTTTTCTCGTCGTCGCTCTTCAGGGCGATCGCACGACGACGGCCGCGGTAACATTGCCGTCGTCCGATCACCGGCCATCCCCCACGAATCCTTCTTCTTCCTTTCCTCCTTCTCCTCCTCCTCCTCCTCCTCCTCCTCCTTCCTCTGCTTATCATTCTCCTTCGATCGAATCGTCCTACGCAAGATCGATTATTCTTTTGGATCCATCGATCGGTCGGTGGTGGAGGTGGTGGTGGTGGTGTTGTCGCGAGAAACGAAGATCGACATCTTTGTCCTTTTCGATCGATGGAAGTGAGGACGACTCGAGGATAAAAAATAAGAATACGGCTGCCGTAAAAAGTACTACGGCCACGACGACGACAACGACGAGGACGACGACGACGACGACGAGGACGACTGCAACGGCGGCGGCGGCGGCGGCGGCGGCGGCAGCGGCGGCGGCAACGACGACGACGACGATCACGACGACGACGACCACGACGACAACGACGACAACGACCACGACAACGACCACGACCACGACGACGACCACGACTACAACGACAACGACCACGACAACGACCACGACGACAACGACGGCGACGGCGACGGCGACGGCGACGGCGACGGCGACGGCTACCGCAACGGCGACGGCTACCGCTACGGCAACGGTGACGGCAACGAGAACGAGGAAGAAGAGGAGGAGGAGGAGGAGGAGGAAGAGGAGGAGAACGAGAGTCCTGGCAACTCGTCTTCTCGGAAGGACGAAGGACGAAGGAGGAGGTGGAAGAGAAGAGGAAGAAGAAGAAGAAGACAAAGAGGGTGGTAACAGTGGTACCGAGCAACTCGTACTCGGTGCTACCGTTGCTGCTGCCGGTGGTGGTAGTAGTAGCAATAGTAATAGTAGTAGTAATAGTAGTAGTAGTAGTAGTAGTAGTGGTGTTGGTGTTGCTGCTGATGGTGCTGCTACTGGTGGTAGTGGTGGTGGTGGTGGTGGTGGTGTCGTCGAGCTTAGCACCACGACGACGACAACAGTCGCCGAGCCGATGTCAGCGAGTTCGTATCCTGGAGATGAGGAGCTGCCGGGAGCGGAAAATCACCAGCTAGCGAAACGGCCGAGCTCTGGAGAAAGAGAAGGAAAAGAAAAAGGAGAGGAAGAGGAAGAGGAAGTTGGAGAACTGGGCAAGGACGAGTCGACGTTACGCGAGGAGGTCAAGGTCATCGACTCCTCGCCGTCGTCGTCCTCATCCTCGACGAACACCGGGACGACGACGGTACTCTCCACCACGCAGTTACCACCACCCACTCGGGACACCTCTATGGAAGCACGTGAGTAGACCCCCTGTTACTCCTCGACGCGACTCGCGTATCGAGACGAGCGTGCGTTAAGAGATAACGGTAAGCGAGATCGATCGAAACGTTCGATCGCGACGTCAAATTATTTTTTCGATCGAGGCGTAAATTTTATTCTACGTTTTTTACGGATCTTATTTATTTCCCAACGGGTATAATGATAAAAAAAATTGATATCCTTTTCCACGCGTTTCTCTCGACGCGTACGTCGGCCATTAATTTTCCTTTGTCAAGTACGTGCCATAACGATCGAGTTAGAATTAATCCGAACTAGCACGAAACACGTGGTTCTCCTTTCGAACGATCGTTTATTTCGTATAACTCGAAATATAAAAATAAGTTGAACGCGTGCCACTAAAGAGTGACGGAGCGTTCTGGTATTCGTATAAATTTTCCTCGCGTTATCTCCGATATACATAGACTCTATAAAACACGGTATATTTGTCGTTCGGTAATATTTTTTGAGGAACACGAAACTCGTATAATCGACTGTTAAGCTAAATTTAAGAAGTTTAGCTATCTCGGTCGCCATCCTGTACCGTTTTACGACCGATCGACGTTAAATTTCCGTATCTTATCGAGCTTTACCGAAACGTTTCAAAAGCGAGTTATAGCTTTGGGACACCGGTCGAGGCGACTACGAAAAAGCCCGATAGTAGAAAATGGAAAATTTCGATAGAAAAGTCGCTGGACGCGAATGCGTCGAAAGAGTCACGAAAAACGCGGCAAAAATGAAAGAGACTCGCGAAACGGAGGGAGAGGAGCAACGGAGCGTACGCGCATCTCGTGCATCTCTCGTGTGTTTTCGATTACGCTTGCACGAGCGCGTGCGCGTGCGCGCGCGCGCGCATGCACGCCGTACACGTCGTTCTCGCCGAGCGGCTCGTGACTTTGAGCATGAATCACAGCCAGTCGGTTATTCTTTTCGTGCCCTGCTCCACGATCGGACTGAATTTTTCGTTAAGAAATCCTTTCTTTTCTATTTCATTGCGATAAAATCTCTTCGATGTTACATGCCCAAACAAAACTTTGTAGTTTCCAAATTCTTACGTCTTCCCCCCGTTTGTTAAAATTACAATGTAACCTGTAAACATATCGCGGCGTATCGACGAACAATGGATATCATCGAATTCCGTTCGATCAGAATTAGGTAATCACCGATTAACCGATAGTTCCTTCTCATATTTTTCCAAAATAAAGACGATGGGCTAAGGGGACGGAGGGAAAGAGAGAGGGGGGAGAGAGAAAGAGAGAGAGAAAACACGAAGGTTCTTCAAATTAGAAAGCTCGCGAGGAGTAAGGCGACCGTAGGTCTAGTACGTAGGTAAGACACGCTGCGATCGGTCGATGCGTTTATTTCCGTGTGCCGCTTCTCCGCAGGCGGCTTTTTTCGCTAGCTAATTCGCGATCTGGACAGTTACCAACGGTGAGTTCTCGGTGAGCGCGCGATACCGGGTACTCGGTATAAGAGGAATGACTAAATGCTCTCTGACTAACCGGCCAGGCATTCCGTAACTCGGCTGTCTTATTTTCGTTGCTCTAGAAAAGAAGAGTGAAGCCTAACTGACAAGTAATCTCTAATTTCATCTCGATTACGTATCGTTCGATCATCTATCTTTTCCACGTCGTCGATGCTCCGTATCGCTTTATTTAATCGGCACGGTTCGAAGCGAGATACGCAGGGTTATATCTTGTTTTCGTAGCTATGAAAAAAGGACGTAAGGACGTTTAATCGAGGTATCCGATACTAGGCGAACGACTCGTTCGTATCATTGAATCCTGCGGAAATTCTTCTCTCGATAGTTCTCGTTCCTTTTCTTTTCCTTTTTTTTTTTTCTTTCGGGATTTTCTTCGACGTACTCGAGAAAACGTGACGGACGTGCACGAAAGCAACTCGATCGAGTCTCTCTCGTTCTCGTCGAATGCCTCGTCGTAGATTCGTGATTTTTGTTCTCCCCTTGGTGAAGGGAGAGCAGTCGCACGAGAGAGGAGTGCGCTCGTACCTAGCAAGAGCCAGAGAAAGAGAGAGAGAGAGAGAGAGAGAGAGAGAGAGAGAGAGAGA
>NC_057696.1:5250681-5255249 GCF_014466175.1 Vespula pensylvanica
GAGAGAGAGAGAGAGAGAGAGAGAGAGAGAGAGAGAGAGAGAGATATGGAAAAACCGAGTAAAGCCGCGAGAGAGCGAGAGAGACTCTTCGGTGCAAAGGAGCTCTCCTGCGATGAGGAGGAACGAAGGGATGGGCAGAAGAGAAACAAGAAAAGGGTTAACGTCCTTTCGTTTACTCCTTGCCGTCTCTCTCTCCCTCCCACTCGGCAGTTCGTTCGTTTTCCTTCTCTCTCTCTCTCCCACTCATCGTACGTCTTTCGACCGTGACTATATACCGTATTGTACCCTTCTTTCTCTGTCCCCCTCCTCTCTCTCTCTCTCTCTCTCTCTCTCTCTCTCTCTCTCTCACTCTGTTCCTCGCACACTACCGCCATTTATTATTCATCGGCAAGGAAAATTTATATACGCCTTACCTCTCGGCGTCATATTTAATTCTCGATTTACGATTCCACGCCCCTACCTTTTTTCGACGGCGTTGCATGTCTGATGGAGCTCTTGGACTACGTACATATGTATGTACGTATGTTCTCGACTGTGACGATTTGCTTCTCTTTCTCATTTGTTTATTACGCCGGCTGGAGAGAAAAAACAGAAAGCCGAGAAGAGAGAAGAAGAGAGGAGAGGAGAGGAAGTACTAACAATTGCGTTCCTTTTTTATTTTACTTTTAATTTCTTTTATCGTAATCTAGATCTCTTCATTATTTTTCTTCGTGTTGCCTTTTAATTATCTCTTTTGAATTTCTTCAAAGTAAAGTACAAATTCGAAACGGTATACGGATATAAAGCGAGCTTGGTCGATAACGTTTAATTAATTTGTAGGATTTATTAGATTAAAAATAAATACAAATCGTACAAGAGAAAAGAAATAGAGAGAATAGTATAGGTCAATGACAGAAGGGCGAAAAGGGGGGGAGCGGGGCTTGCGAAAGGGCTTGGTCGCTATGGAAACCCTCGCTGCGGGGTGGCTCAAGTTTTTTATGGCGTACTGGACGATTGTCGGGAGGGTCGGGATTCTAAAAATCGTTACACAGACCTAGATACTCCGCACTCTTCGACGCCATCCCACGACAGAGAGGAAGAAATCTCTCCACCTTCTTCTTCAATTCTCTTCATTCTTTTCCTTCTCTTTTCCTCTCTCTCTCTCTCTTTCCCTCCCCCCGGTCCTCCTCTCGCGACCCTCTTGGCAACCAACCTCTCTCGAGAACTCCATCCATCCTTTCCTTCTCTTTCTCCTCCTCTCCCTCCTCTGCGCGTAAACCCTTTTTTTTATCGATCGATCTTTTCTCCTTTAGTAGGCCGTCAGCAACAAGCGATCGTTTCCAACCGAGATGTAAATTGCTTTGCAAAAATTTCCCTGGATGAGGAGAAATTGAACGAGAAAAAAGAAAGGAAAAAAAAAAGGAACAAAAAAGAAAAACAGATCAGAATCGTGTATATCCTGATAATAATTCCTAAATAGACGCGCATTGTCCGGAAATTTTTTGAGGATAGTATACATTCGAGTTGGCACGCACGTAATTTCTAAATTTGTATTGTGACGCACATAAAACGTCTCTATGAGTAACGCCCACGAATCGTGGCACGATGTTACGATTATACGCAAGTGTTCTCTCTGTGTGTTTCTATCTTTGTCTCTCTGTCTCTCTCTCTCTGTCTCTCTCTCTCTCTCTCTCTCTCTCTCTCTCTATTTATCTCTCTTTTTCTTATTAGCATGTAGAGTTATCACGACGTTTCGTCGGAGAATCCTCGCATTACCGGTGATTCACTCTGTCTCTTTACAATAGACAATGCCAGTCTTTTTTCTCTCTTTCCTTCCATTGTTGCAAAGCGGATTAGCAAAAGTGAGTGACGATTCGTTACAACTCGCAACGATCTCATTGTTCCTTACTTTCTCGCAATCGGTCGAATCGTTGCACGATTCTCTCGTCAATTCATTTTTATTCGATATAGTAATCTTTTTTCTTCTTTCGCATCTGGTAACTCGTAACCGTAGCTCGTACTCGCCCTCGGTACTAGCTGCTAGCAGAAACGACGAGAGAGGAAAATGACGAGAGAGAAAGAGAGAGAGAGAGGGAGGGTTTGGCACCCTTCGCAACTCTTCACAAGGTATACCAACGTAGGATCGGGGTGAATAGCGAAAGACAGAGAGAAAGAGAACCATGTGCTGCCGTAGCGTTACCGCCGGTGTTCTCGGTTCGAGCCAAGTATTGACTGACTCTTCTACGGAGAACTATACATACATATGTACTAACCCTGTAATAGCAGGAGGTTGTTCGAAGGGCCTTAACCTGCAGCTTGAAAGGAGAATGCAACTCTCGGAAGTGAAATACGCGTTGCTAACATCCAGTAGGGGATTTTTCTAAAAGATGGATCGATCGATTTTGTCCTTTTGTAGAAAAATCAAAATACGTTTTACATTAACGTCTACTTAATTCGAGTAGACGTTAATGTAAAATCCCCCATTCAAATAATGATCGTACCTATAGAGAGTTTGGCTAGCTTGCGTCATACCCTCGTCTCTTGATTCAATTCGCTCACCCTCTTTTCCTGTCCTCTCCCTCTGGAATGCGAAAACATGGATGGAAGGGAGGTAGCAAAAGTGAGAGAGAGAGAGAGAGAGAGAGAGAGAGAGAGAGAGAGAGAGAGGAGAGAGCGAGAGAGAGGTAAAGGTGAGGTGGGTAGGGTAGGAAAATGGTGCCAAGTACACAGCACTGGGTCATCGACCAGCCGTCGTTCGCGCCTGTCCTACGTGGAATACGTTTGGCCATTTTCTACTCTACGTGATACCTCATCGATAATTTCGAAGCCGATTGAGAGAAGCCTTTCGTTATATGAGGTCGAGCTGGAAATCAAATTAAAATTAAATTCTCTTTTCTCTCTCTCTCTCTCTCTCTCTCTCTCTCTCTTTCTCTCATTCTTTGTCTCAAAAGTTTTCGATTAGGAGGATATAATAACTAGCTAATAGATTCATGAATTCCACTCTGCGACGTTTAATATTAGGAAAGAATGCCTCTCATCTGCTTTTGAAGAGAGAGAGAGAGAGAGAGAGAGAGAGAGAGAGAGAGAGAGAGAGAGAGAATGGATTGTATGGTACCTGTACGTAATTCCGAGTGCGGTGGCAGCGCTTTCGGGCGAGCAGACTAAACAAAAATAAGCTCACTGCGTGTATACAGCCTGTCACAAAATCGGATCCCATCGTCTAAACACCGGATTATTTCTCTCTGCGAGCAACCATGTTAACTTTCGAGGAGATGCGCGAATGAAATGTATCTTTTTCGATAGCTTCCTAAAGAGTTTTCATTTTCATAATATCTCTAGTAGAAGAGAATTATATTTTTGCGTCTCTGCTATGTGCCATGTCATTGTTCTTTTCTGTCTCTGTATGCTTATACCTTTCTCTCTATCTTTGTCCATCTCTCCGTGTCTATTTCCTATCTTTTTCTGTGCATCCGTCTGTAAATTTCTCTGTCTTCCTGTTCTCTGTCCTCTCTCTCTCTCTCTCTCTCTCTCTCTCTCTCTCTCTCTCTCTCTCTCTCTTTTTGATTTCCGTATAACTGTCTCTACGTGTCTCTCCAATTCTGCCTGTCTTTTCCTCGCTCTTTCGTTTCCTCTCTCTCTCTCTCTCTCTCACACACACACACACACACACACACACACACACACACACACACACACACACACACACACACACACACACACACACACACACACACACACACACACACACACACACACACACACACACTATCTACCGTATTTATCGTAGCGCGGCCACGTCGATCGACGACATCGGCACGTATATATCTACCTACATACCCGCATCATATACCAGCCAACACTTTCCCATGTTCACGTCGCCCCGTCAGACAATGTTTTTCCTTCCACCATTACGCGTGTACGCATGGAGCATCACATACACGCGCACGATTTGTTTGCACACAAAGTGCGAGCCAAACGAGAGGGAGAGAGATAGATAGAAAGGGAGATACGCGAGAGTGTACTGGCAAATAATTCATCGGATGGGATCAACACCGGTGTTGAAAAAAGCATGGAATGAGAAAAACATCTAATTCGTAGACGCGATTAAGATGTGAGGTCGTCCGAACGTGTCGTCATTGGCTCGTTTGTTGTCTCTTCTTTGTTGTCCCACTTTATTGAAGCGCGTGCGCGTGCGCGCGCATACACATACACACACACACACACACATTGGGATGAGACGCGCGTCGAAAGAGAGCGGCGAAACGTGCGAGGAGAAGACGAGCGTGACGAAATAGCAGAAGCTATCTGTACGCGTGCTGTCGAATGTCTGGCCCGCGTCTGGCCGGGATCCTTGAATGAAAGCCTATTTTTAAAAGGGTGCACAAACGGATAAACAAACGGCACGGCGTGTGCGCTCTCTCTCTCTCTTCCTCTCCCTATTCCTCTCCCTCTCCCTCGGACCGCGAAATGGAATTCGAAAGCTGGCTCGTACTAGCTTCTACGTGCCTTTCGTCGGCGTAACGCTTCTCTTCGTTTTTAGAGAGAAAGAGAGAGAGAGAGAGAGAGAGAGAGAGAGAGAGAGAGAGAGA
>NC_057696.1:5255349-5454570 GCF_014466175.1 Vespula pensylvanica
AGAGAGAGAGAGAGAGAGAGAGAGAGAGAGAGAGAGAGAGAGAGAGAGCGCGAAGAGCATTGCGACGTCCTCGCGTCGAAATTTCGAAAGGATTTGTCTCTTTTTTCGATACAAAATATTTCGACCGCTCGAACGAATATAACCTTTTGATCGATTCGAATCCATATAGTTCAGCGTACAGATATATCTTTTCGTTAGACGGAATAGAACGACGCGTTTAACAAGAGCAATAACAATAAGAAGGAGAGCTGTATCGTTCGTAGATACATATACCGAATTACGTCGAGACGTTCGGCAGACGTAAAAAAACTTTGTTTTTGGCGCGGTCGCGAATTACGTCGCAACGTCGACTATGTCGGTGATAGCTTTTACGTTTGCGCCGGAAATTATTTTACTTTTATCAACGACTAATAATAATAACGATGATAGTAATAACGCCTATCGCGAGATACGATCGAGTGCGTCCTCGAAACCGGCTTGCTCGTCATTCCAAGATGAAAAATCAAACGATTTCTTTCGATCTAATCTGTTCGATCGACGTCGACTATTAATAACGAACAGATCCGAGTACTACGGCCTATTTGTTTTTCTTCCATTTTCTTTTACGAGTTTGACGCTTATAAATAACCGCTTGAAACAGAATCGAGACGCGTTTTTCATTATTTTTATTCCTACGATATTACCGTATTAATTATTTCATTATTTTATTATTCGCATCGTCCGTTGGTTAATAATTATTATTTTGCGTCGCGAGTATTATTATCGAACCACACGTTTATTATTTCACGATATTGGTATAGATATTAATAAACCTCTTTCTCTCTTACTCTCTTACTACAGACATTCCGAACTTTTTCAAAATAAAATCAGAATCTCGTTCCAAGGCAACGCGTTGATCGTGATATATCGATATTGGCGAGACTTCCTTTCCTTTTACGATCGAACCGATGATCGTACGTTAGATTACACGTATCTCTTCTCCCTCTCTCTCACTCTTTATGTATGTAGCCCCTACGACGTAAATAAATCTGGCTTAGGCAACACGAATCATGCGAGTTGCTCCGCAACATTCTTGCGACTGGTTTATCTCTCTCTCTCTCTCTCTCTCTCCTCCCTCCATCTTCCTCTCTGTTAAGCAGACTTCTATCTCTCGACACAAGTGAGAAATACACGTGCCGAATGATCGATGAGAACTAGTTTGGATTATGCGTATCGTCTCGCCACGATTATCCTTTTTTTTTTACGATTACACGCGACGCGTTGCGTTCGGCACCTGTGTCCCCGTTATTACAAACTCTTCTCAACGGCCTCGATTAAAGAGTCTCTTCAATGTGAGAAAAAAAAAGATATCGAATCCTTAAGAAGACATCGGGCCTAAGCTCTTTATCGAAAGCTGTCTCGATTTTTCACGTACGTTGATGCAACGTTTTTTAAAGATCGATCCTGTGATACGAGAACGTTCCTTAGGTCTCAAAAATTATTCGTCTTTCTTAAATATTATTTATCGCGCGTACGCCGATCAAAATTTCATTGTATCTATCCGATATAATTTGAAGAAAATAAAAGAAGAAAGAACGGAAAAGAAGAAAATGGTCGATCTCTTCCGTAACACCGAGAAGAAACACGCGTTTGTATCGTATTTTAATATGATTTATTTCAAGCGGTATAAGAAAAAGAGAGACCCGAGGACGTTGGCACAAGCCCACGCGTTATTTTCTTTCCACGTGTTCGGTCGATGACGACGGCGATGACGACGACTACGACGACGATCGTACGAGTAAATAAAATTACGTGTATATCGAATTTTCATTCTTCGTTATCGACCGATAAAATTATAGAGGTACGTACGTTGTGTGAGAAGATAAAGGCCCAAGATCGTAGTGTGCGTCTGTTCGTCTTCGAAGAGATATCTCAACCGAGGAACGATTTCAGACGGTGTAGGGTTTTATATAACTCGAGGACGCGTTGCACTTTCGACCCTGCGAAGTCATTAAAGATAAGTCCTGCGTCGGTCGGCTTCTTAAAATACACTCGGACGTCGAAATCGTTGCGTTCGTGTAAGTGCGTGGAAAGAGCGGAGGAAAGACTGGAGCGGAGGAGAGTTACAACATTTATTTTCCACGTCGATAATCATTATGAATCTAGTAGGAAGAGTCGTAACGCGAGATTCTTTCTGACTCGTAACTCGTCTAAAAAATATACAGCGATGCGACATCGTTGACTCGGAACTAGACTCCGATGTCAAGTATAAAAAAGAAGGCAAAAATAATGTAAGAAAATGTAAGCGTCTTTAACGCACGTAATCGAGGGGAGTAAGACTTTCTCGCGAACGTTGGAGAAGAGAGGAAAAGGGAAAAAGAAAAAGAAAAAGAAAAAAAAAATAAATAAATAGGAGGCGTTCGTGTGGGCCAGCCGGCGTTGCGGCCATGCATGTGCATATGCGCATAGTAGCCTTGAGCCACTATTACCGGCTGTTTGCGCCGTGATGTAATCGTATCCTACCCTATCCGAGACGGCCTAGGCTGCACCCAGTGCGCGAGAAAGAGCAAGAGAACGACAACGAGAGAGAGAGAGAGAGAGAGAGAGGACCCTCGTCGTAAATAATACTCCCTGCACGTTAGGCGAGTTAGGTGCATTGAAATAATTTACGATAAGCTTCGTTGCTCGTCGCGCGTGCTTCGCGATGGAACGAGCCAAGCATTTTCTCTCTTTCTCTCTCTCTCTCTCTGTCTTTTTTTTCTCGTTCGTTCCCTTTTCCGATTCGAGCCTCCGTCGTTGTTGTGTGACCCCTCTCTCCTTTTATTTTTTTCTCTTTCCCTTTTATATTCCTTGTATTTCGTGCTCGTGCCCGGGCCGTGGGATAATTAGGCGTATGACCTCTTTGCTTCTCTAAGAGGGGGAGAAACAATGATCTCTTTCTTTCCGCCTTTCTTTCTTATTACGTCTCTTCCGAGTCTCTATTTCTAGGAGGTATCGTCATTAAACTACTCTAGTTTTATTTAGGTTTGGACCTACATTAGGCGCGCATTAACGAAATATCGCTTAACGCGTAAATAAAGCGAACGGTTAATAGCGATTCGATCGGTTAAAGCGCGCTCAACGAGTAGGACGAATCGCGTACCGATCGCGAGTCAGGACGATACGAATTTTGTTTGGCGTGCCAGTGCAACGTACGTACGATATGCCTCCTTCTTATCCTCCTCGCATCGTCATACTTGTCGAATCGTTCGCGAGTACGTTCACCTCGCAAGGCCAATTGCCTTGCATTACGTCGTCGTTCGCCCGTTGCCTCCTCTCGCTGGTTTGCCCCCTTTTAGGTTCGTCGTCGTCGTCGTCGTCGTCGTCGTTGTTGTCGTCGTCGTCGTCGTCGTCGTCGCCGCCGTCGCCGTCGTTGGCGTCGTCGCCGTCGTCAGACGGTCCATTCTAAACGATTTCGCAAACGACGGACGTATTATTTTCCTGAATGTGCGTTTACGTTTTGGTCCGTACGAGAACGCCCACTGAAAACGTGAGATCGTGATGCTAGGCAAAGTTAAAATAGGCCTCATCAATTTTCGGAGATTCTTAATAGTTTGGCTCGCTCAGAGGTTAGGAATCTCTTTAGACTTATTTCGAGTATCTTATTTGAAAAGAGATAACGTCAAAGTATAGCGCTCCTCGTTAAACGCATTTATTAGCGTTATAGATTTGCCTTAGTTCCAGCGAACGTCGTACTATCGGATCGCACCGAGCGGGGATCGTTCGCATCCGTAAGAGCTTATCGTCGGATCGGATCGATTCGCATCACTTTCCGAAAAAAATGCCAAATTTTTAACATCTTTCAGGCGTATAAAGAGCAGTGGGTATATACACGTAGCGTGTATACGGGCAGCTGCGAGACGAAGCGTACGTAAAACTACTCGGTACATAACTGTACGTCCTGTCGACTGGTCAAGGACGTACTCTTTAACGACGAGACAGAAGCAACGGCAGCCTCCACGAGACTTTAGCACATCACCGATAACGTCACGCACGCGTTCGGCTTGTACGTTCGGTCTCCTCCTTTCTTTTTTCTTTTTCTTTTTCTTCCTCTCTCTCCTTTTCTCTTTTTCTCTGCGGCCTTCCTTCCAGGCAAGGAGTGTCGAGTTCCAATGTAAGAAACGAGACGTTCCCGGAAATCATGGCGAATCCAGCGAGTCATCGCGTTCCAACGCGCGGTCTTATGAATTTTATGTAACCGATCGTTCAACGTCCCGAAATTCCTCCAACGATAGCACGCTTTGATTTCGCTCGACCTTCTTACGTTAAAGGAGAGTAGACGAAACGAGTGCATCTACGAAAGATTACTCTTCAATTATCGCCCATAACCGGTTGCTTTATCTTCGCGAATTAATCGCTAATAACGTTGATCGTCAACGACCGATACGTGTCAAATCGCGGTACTCGAATCTTTTTCCTTCGGAAAGAAGTACGATCGAACGTTCAAGAGTTTATCGAAATAGGTAAAAGAGAACAAAGAACAAATGAAAGAAAGAAAAAAAAGTACAAGTTTGTTGGGATTAAAGCGATCGATGTTTGTACGGCGAATGCATTGTACGTGACAAAAGGAAAAGAGAGATGCATATCTGAAGTTTCTTTAGAAAGGAGAAACATTTACGTAAGCTCGCGTTCCATTCACGCGTCGTTCCTCCTCTTCTTTTCGATCGATCGATCGGTCGATACGATCATTCATTTTTATTCCGAAATATCGCGAAATTTGACGAACGCATCGCGAATCTTACTCTGCCTCCCGAACGAACGTTTTCTTATCGCGAAAAAAAACGAGGTCGTTGGTCCCGACATTTTTCGTTGTTTCTCTCTTTTTCTTTTTCTTTTTTTTTTCATTTTTCTTTTTCCTCTTCTTTCTTTTAAAAACGCCTCCCGTTCGTCGCGGCTTAGCGACGCCTTTAGCGACGCCTAGTTTCGACGTGGCGTTACGTAAAGTCTGACTTTATTTGCATTGTCGATATCGTTCGTTCGTTTTCGAATAATGCGATTCGATCGAAATCACGTTGTCATGTAAAACGTCATCGTTATCGGCAACTAACGAATAATCTCGCGATTACTCCATCGCAAGGAAGGGAATTGGCGAAAAGAAATGAAATCGGAAAAGAGAAGACGAAGGAGAGGATCGCAGATGAGAGAAGAGCAAGGAAAGAAATATAAGAATGAGGAGTCTAGGCATCGTTCTTTCGTCGTTCTTTCGTCGTTCTCTCGTCGTTCTCTCGTCGTGTAGGGTCTTGGAAGCATCGTCTTTCAAACGACGTGTACGATGCCGTCTAAACAGCCGGTTTATCCCAGTAAATAAGTCGGGGAGCACGAACTCGTACGCGAGACAACAGCGTGGTACTGATTAGTTGATTTACTTAAACCTCCTCGTCGTCGTCGTCGTCGTCGTCGTCGTCGTCGTCGTCGTCGTTTATCGTCGATAGTGGTCGTGCGGTAGTAGTGGTGGTAGCCGTCATCGTGTCCAGCGAACGGCCTTTTCTGCAACTAGGCTAAGGCCATGCGTCGTATTCGACGTGCTGCTACCGCACCGTCCTGGAATCTCTCGAGTATCTAGAAAAAGGCGTAGATGCTTTTCTTTTTCCACTCACGTATGTATACGTAAACGTACGTACCTTCTTACTCGTTTTATTCGAGAAACGAGTCTCCTTTTCTTCTTTCCTTGATTTTTCCTTCTGGGATCAGAGGTGCTCAATCCTTTCGTCGAACGAAACGCCGAAGAAACGCTTTCGTTGCTTTTGCGATAAAAGTCGCGTCGGAATATTTCTCGAAGAAAAATTATAGTCTTTCGTTTTTTCTCTTTCTTTTTTTCTTTCTCTTCGATGTCCCTGGATTTTGCTCTTTTAGGATTCTTGCGACGTTTACGTACCGTATTACGTACGTCGTTTGAAATAGTATACCGGTTGAATATTTATGGCTTTCAAGGATAGACGCATCCCTGCGTTGTTGGGAACGTACGTAGAATCCTTCATGAAGTTTCTAACAGATCCGATAGACTCGTGCGGGACGTTCTTTCCTCGTTCTTTTCTCATTCTTTCCTCGTTCTATGCGTGTCGCATCGATCGGATAGTTGCATAACGCGATTCTTTCTAGCGTCTGCACTTTCGCGATTTTTTGCGAAGAAGAATCGTCGTGCGGTCTGATTCGTTGCGTACGTGTCAGCCCATTTATAGTACACGACACTCATCATCGATGGATCGAGTAGCGACTCGTCGTAAAGGAGGAGCGAGGGGAAATGTAAAATCTAACGGAGGACTCCCCCGTTAAAGCGAATGCCTAGACGCTTGACAGACTACTTGTGCTTTGCACAATAGTAGGAAGCGCTAAAAATAATCCGGCTCGGCTCCGCGACGTTCTGGCCTTGGCCAGCCTCGGCTTCTTGCAATCTGGTAGTACCACCTCTCTTTCTCGACCTACCCTCTTCACTCCTCTGCACGAAGAATGCCCACCCACATATGCACAGCACCGTTCTGTATTCTTATACTTTTTTTTTCCTCGCGCGCGCGCGCTCTCTCTCTCTCTCTCTCTCTCTCTCTCTCTCTCTTTTCTTCTCTTTCCTTTCCTTTTTTCCTTTCTCTCCTCGACGACGAACCATTCCCACTCCAAAGATCTCATTGGGGTATTTTGTCCAGAAAATGTCCTTCGACCTTCTTTCTTTTTCTTCTTCCTCCGGAGATCGATGAATTTTTGCAAATTCGTAAGAAAGTCGGTATTCGTGCGGTAAAACTCTTAGGAAAATCGTCGTTGACAAGTTCTCCGAGTAAAACTTCAATGGTAGCGATGAAGCGATTCGGGTTGGCTCTCACGAGTCAGAGACGAGGAGCGTGGCTGGAAGATAAACTAGGAGTCTCGTTAAGATCGACGATACGACGATTTCGACGACAGGCAGGACTCGTCGTTGAAGAGCGATCGTTAAGGACGCTTTAACGAGGAGAGCCATGCAGAGCCAGGACAATGGAGGACAACCATGACGACGACGACGACGACGACGACGTTCGTCTAACGTCCTTTCCTTCCTCGACGACAACGACGATGCCATGTTCCTGGCCTCTTCAATCGTACAAACGACGCCTTCTGCCCCCCCCCTCTCCCTCTTTCACGTTTGAATTTTGAATATCGAACGACGCATTTAGCGTGAACTTCATTCATAAATTGGTATTTCTCTTATGCGTATCGTAGTTGCACGTAAAAGAAACGGAAGGGGAAAGAAGCTATAAATATTTATTTCTCTGTTTTATTTTTTATTCAGGTTCGTGAACTCTTGTTCATAAATAGAACAAGAAAAAAAGTTGGAGATATGGCAGAGAGAAAGAGAGAGACGTCATATGCGATTAGAAGTAATAACGAGAATGCCGATGAGAACGAAGGAGAGAAAAGAAGGCTCGTCCTTGGTCCGTTAGGTCCGTCTCGAGAGTACCGCTCGCGAGAAACGTTCGTGGGCTGCAAAGGTTAGCCTCGAAATCAGCGACGCGTGCAGCAGTACCAGCCATCTCGTTTCTCTTGCTTCGTTATCCACATTCTCTTCCATCTTTTTCTTCCTCTTCTTTTACTTCTTTCATTCAGCGTCCGAGCTTGTACGAGCCTGGCGGCGTCGATGGCGGCGGCGCTTAACGGTATTGAAAATCAATTAAAGTCGCGACCATGGTCGTACTCTTCCTTTTTATTCGTCTTCGAGTTGGACCTCTTCGCTTTCTTTCGACACTGATCTAGGACGACGAGAAAAAATTTTCATTCGATCGAAATCTATTCTAGTACGCGCTCGTACGTTTATCTGCATATTCATTTGTTTACACGACGATGCGTAGAACGCTCGTTATTAGTCCGTCTCTCTTTTTCTTCCTCCCATCCTTGTCTCTCTCTCTCTCTCTCTCTCTCTCTCTCTGAATCAACGTTCTTCTGCTTCACGCTAGCTTTCCTATCTAGGTCACAGGACAAAGAGCACGCCGACTAGGCCTGGCTAGACAAGAAAGAGACGGATGACGTAGGAGAGTTAGTCAACTCGACTCGCATTATCGAAGAATGGCACGTTTTAATAAGCCTTCCTACGACTTTTTCCATCTTGTCTTTATTCTTTTTAACGTCGTACACCATCTCGACGATAAACAGCAATCATTCTTATCACCGTTTTTTCTTTTTTTCTTCACTAATTCGTAGCATACGAGAGATCGTCGTCGTCGTCGTCGTCGTCGTCGTCGTCGTGGACCGAATGGTCCTTACCTGGAACGAAGTGAAAACCAAGGTAAAATCCGGTTTTCATTTCGGTCGGATTCCACTCTGCCCTTCGTACATGGATGGCCACGTCGTCGACTCGGGTCAAACACGTGTCTATCCCCCGGTCTCCTCATAGGCGTGGAAACCTTTCGGCGAGTCCTTCGTCGTCTCGTCTCGTTCACGTTCGAACGTTGAAAATCCGTTTAAAGATTGCGCCGCTTTAATCTCCGACGAAGCCGAGCGACCCGTCAATAATACAGATAAGCGTATTAAAAGTGACTCGACGCGTTCACCCGAGCCGTGGAAATCCCTTAGATTCGCTCTTTATTCTTTATTTTATTTTTAACCGACGAATACTTTTATCCTTTACCTTTTTCCCTTCTAAACTTGAGACGAGCGGAATCGTACGTACGTCCGTTTTAAAGAAATTTCTTCGGCACGTTCGTTCGAAAAAAATCTTTCTTCAAAATAGATATATATTTTTATTTTCTATATCTTTTTTATTGTACCGCGCGAGTGATAAAACGATATAAATGGTACCTTTTTCAACGATATACTTTTCAACATATTTTGAAGAGGAAGGTATCAAAGGTCGCACCTGCGACATTTGCGACGCAAAACGCGACGTCCACCTGTCGAACGTAAAATTTACGGGAAAGGGTAGAATCTCAATTGCGTTCGACACGACCAAAAACGTAAAAAAAGGGAAAGGAAATATTTATTAGACCAAACGTAGATCCTCGTGATCTCACGTTGACGCTAACGATCGCAATAATATTCGACGAAATGAGAATAGAAGATATTCGTTCCGATCGATAGTCTCGATTACGAGCAAAAAAAAATTCGAGGAGTAGGAAGTTCTTTCTCGTCGTCGTCGTCGTCGTCGTCGTCGCCGTCGTTGTCGCCGTCGCCGTCGCCGTCGCCGTCGTCCTTGATGGGTCATTTCGACGTTGGAAAGGGCTCCGACTGCTTTCGCTCGTTCGTTCGCCCTTTTCTACCCATGCTGCATGCGATCCTCGGATGCAGGCATGCAAGAGGCTTAAACTGCACGTACAAAGACACGGTCCGTTCGTGTGTCTGTGCGTCTCTCTCTCTCTCTCTCTCTCCCCCTCCCTCCCTCTGTTTGCTCCTGTGTGCGTGCGCGCGCGCGTGTACGTGTGTGCAGGACTCGGTGTAAGGGAGTCGCTCGCAAGTGGGTTTGGGGCCCGTCGCGTGTTTTTGTCCCCCGTCTGGCCCCCACCGTAGCTCATCGTTTTTTGTCTGGTGCGCTGCATGCGCTGCACCATCGTAACTCCTCTCTCTCTCTCTCTCCCTCTCTCTCTCTCTCTCTTATACTCTCCTTTCCCTCTCTTTTTTATTCTCCATCTTTCGTATTCTTTCTCCCTCTCTTTCCGTCTCTTATTTTCTCTCACTCTTTCTCCTTCTTTCTCTTCGTTGTCGTCGTCATCGTCCTGCAAGTCCACTCGCACTGTCGGCCAAGTACACGCGCGTGCACGTGCGTGTGCAAGAGAAGGAGATTCGCTCGTTGCAAGCCAGCAGTCTCGGTTATGACCCCAGAAAGAGGAGGAGGAAGAGAAGGATACCGAGGGAGAAAAGAAGTCCACGGAAGATGCTCTCGTGAGTTCTCGATGCACCTGCCGTCCCTTCTCTCTCATGCGCGCGCATATTTTCTCTCTAACGACGGATATAGAGAGAGAAAAAAAAATAATTGTAATTAAAAACAAAAACGAAAACGAGAAAGAAAATAAGTGGGAAGGGAAGGAAAAGCGAAAGAAACGGGGAAGTTAATCGAAATATATATCTATGAAAGGTGCGGGAAGTCTTCTTTTCTTTTCTTTTCTTTTTCTTTATTCTTTTTTTAAGCTCGGCGTAGACGACGTAGACGACGACGATGGCAGACATCCTAAACGCTCCGTCAAATATTGACACGCAAAATGTTTGCGGACTTAGACGCCGGCCGGCTGCTCCTTCTCGCACAAAAGCTGACCAAAAGCAAACGCTCCACCTTCTCCTTCGACTTTCCGAGCCTTCCCTTTTCTCTTCCTCCTCTCGTTCTCTTCCTCCTTCTTCTACTCCTTCGTCTTCTTCTTTACCTTCTATTCGTTCTCGAACTCGTGGAGTACGTAGGGAGACCCTGGCTCTCTGCACTTTGGCAGTTCAAACACGTCGGACTCGGGGCGTGGTCGCTAATAATTCTAATAACGAAGACTCGATCGTTCCTCGCGTAAGAAACGAGGATTATTTCAGAGCTGCGGAATTTTCTTCGACTCGCTCGCTCCTCCTCCACGGGCAAACGCTATTCCTCGTTAGTTTCGTCTTTTCGAGTCTTTCGGCGGATGAGCACGGAGCTTCGTGATGCTGCTACGTTGGCGAAGAGTGTATTTCGCAGAGAGAGAGAGAGAGAGAGAGAGAGAGAGAGAGAGAGAGAGAGAGAGAGAGAGAGAGAGAGATGGATGGATAGACAGAGAGAGGGAGAGAGATAAAGAGGACGTTTAACGAGCGGTGGGTGACGAGCGGTTCAAACCGTTGAACTGGCGATGATGAACGTTGATAAGGTTTTATAGTCGTGTCTCATCCTGTCCCACCAATCGCGATCACAGAGTCGTCCTCGTACACACATCCTCGCCGACTCACCTCGAATATCTCCCCGACTCTTTGTTCGACTTGAAAAATATCTTTCCTCCTTTCCTCGATAAAAGAGATTTTCTAGTCTCGTTCACGGTATCTCCTCCTCTAGCTTCGTTGTTTTCACCGATGATGACTCACGCTCGAGGACAAGGAGGAACTCATCCAAGAAGTTTTTCTCACGTATCACGTACGAAATCGACTGGGAGGAGTAAGTCGAGCTAGAGCACCTTCTTTCCTACTCGTTCTCGAGCTCGCGCCGAGCTCGCGTCGAGGCCTCCGATGCTCGTATATCGCTTCCTGAATTTTATGCTGCCTACAGAAGCGCAGAGTTAATGAGCTACCTTGTTTATGACAGCTACCAGGTCGAAAGGTTCCTCGAGGGAGACCGACCAAGCAACTTCACTTTTTCTACCATTTTTATTTCCTTCTTTCGCGCTCCCGTCTCTCGGCTCGGATTTCATATCGCCCTTGATTAGCTTTGATTTATGACCGGGAGACAGTAGGAACTAGACTCGGACATTGTCGTTGCTTATCGAAAAATACGTTTCGCGAGGTGAAAGATAACCTGGAATAGATATATCTCGGGATCTACGGGGTGTCCAATTTTACTCGATCCAGATTTGACCTTTAAAAGAATAATCGTTGAACGTCCAAGTTCATCGAGGTTACGAGGAGATGTTGCAAAATTTACGAGGAATCGATCGGAATCGGACACCCCGTATATAGAAATTACGCACATTCAAGTACGCGTAGTTGCTTTCGGTGACGGACTTGGAAATAGACGATAAAGTCTGATATTATGCTATTGCTTATCGTCGATATTATTTTGGTCTTTGGCGTTGTTGGGGGCTTTCAAACGTTGCTTCAACGTATTTACTCAGTCTACCGTTCGACGTCTTAGCGATTATAAGCTAAAGATTTTCCTCCTTGAGTAGATATCGCTAAATTCGATTAGATTCTTAATCTAAACGTTCTAAACTCGCTATCACGATTTAGACCAGCGTATTTTTTCTGTATCAACGCACGGGCCCGATTTCATTCGGTCCTTTCTATTCGATCTCCTTGGTGCGAAAGGATCAAAGATCGGACCGACGATTTGAATGAGATAGGAACAAAAAAAAAAAGAAACGACAATTTAATCGAATCAAATTTGCTCATAAAATAAGCTCACGGAATTATGCGCATCGCCGTTGCAAAATAGATTCGCTTTTCTTCGTATCAGCAATCGTGGTCGAGCGACAAAAAGCGATTGGCTAGCCGATAAATCCAACTCGCGATAGCCACCAAGGTGCATACACGCGCGTTCCTCGAATTACGAATCAACTCTTTTTCTTTTTTACGAACGATCGCATATTTTTCTCGAGCCGTCGATCGGCTTGAACGACGAAAGACAGGAAATTAGCTCATCTCTTGGCGAAACGTTGCAAAAGAGACAGAATAGAGGAAGGAAAGCTCTTGGAAAAGTTTTCGATCGTAAAGCTTTACGATCGGTCGAGTCGAAGAGAAAGATGAATACAAAGGGAAGGATTAATACAACGTGTACTCTTTCCTTGTCGAATTTTAGTGGGTACGAGCGGTTACGTAGTGTCAGCGGTACTCGTTCTAATAGTTGGTGCGCTGCTGGCCATCTTGGCGACGGTATCGCATCATCTTCATCACCGTCGGCTCGAGCCTCTGCACGAGTCGAATTCTGCCTCCATTTTGCATCACCATCGCCATCTTCATCATCACCATCAACGACATCATCAACATCATCATCAACAACAACGACAACAACAACAACAACAGCAACAGCAACAGCAAGAGCAAGAGCAACAGCAACAGCAACGACAACGACAACGACAACACCACCGTCGTCATCAAGAGAATCGAGAAGAATCCTCGCCGGCGTTGCATCAGCAACATTCCTTCCTACAGGATCATCACCGTCATCCTGGAACGCAAGTGAGTTCATCTTCTTTTTAATACCTCTTTACCGTTTTCCTTGCGGCTTGACGAATCATCGGCTAGATCAGTCTTGTTTTTTTTTTCTTTTTATCGATGATGGCTGCTTATTTTTCATTTTATTATGTATATACATATATGTGGGCGATTAATGTTTAATGTCATTGTTATTTATCATATCCCTAAATAAATAACAGTACTTTTCCTGTCGTCGGGAGACTTAATACCGAAGGTACACGACGCGTCGTCGACCTTCGACAAGATTATTACACGATTCGTAGAACTCCGAAGGCTGTCTGCAAAAAATTCTCGCTGATATCTAATCTCTCTCTTTCTCTTTAATACTCTCGTACATACACCGAGATGACGGTGTGCAGCTGCAGATATCTCGAAGCACATTTTTTCTTTGCTCCAACAGAGCCTGAAAAACGAGGTCACGATCGGCACGCGCCCATCGTTCCGTTTTCTTTTTTTTTCTTCGGTCTCTCTCTCTCTCTCTCTCTCTCCCTACCTACGTACCTACCTACCTACCTACCTACCTACCTACCTACCTACCTACCTACCTACCTACCTACCTACCTACCTACCTATCCGTCTGTCTGTCTGTCTGCCTGCCCGTCTGTCTGTCTGTCCGTTTGTCCGTCAGTCCGTCAGTCCGTTCGTCCGTCTGTCAGACCTTTCACCAGACGTCGTCTCGCTTTTCTCTTTTCTCTGTCGTCACGGATCTCGAAATATGCAAGTGGAACACGACTACTGCTCGCGAGTGCCTGTTAGCCCCTCGAAAAATGGTCACGTGCGACGTTAACACGCGTCACCGAATTCGAATGATCAAAGTCGCTTCACGATATTTTCCTACCCTTTTCGCAACATCCGGCCGTATTACGATTGTCCCTGATGCAAGTTGCGACGTTTGAGTTTTTTATCGTACGAGAGATTTTTCAAAGTTAATTGCCGGAATCGGTGATAAGCTTTCGCGTTATAAATCCAATTTGTCGAAACTTTGGCCATTTTCATAATTACGGGTACATTTCCGTTTGGATTTGGCATTTAATCGTCATCGGTGAATGAACGATTTAGGAAGACGTCTCTCGCTCAGGAAAATCTAAAGGTTGATCCAAACGCGGTCTCTCTTATTCGTCAGCTTCGAAAACTTGCAAGTTAGGAGCGTTGGTACGCCAAAGTCGAGAGGTTTCCTCATCCGGTAGTTCCACCGCTACCATCCGCCAATGCACGCCCTACCCCTTGCTTCCTCTTCTTCTCCTATTCCTCTTCACCTCGTCAGTGGTACGCGGACTATTGTTATTGTAGATTGCTTCGCAAATTAGATTACGGAGCCAACCTCCGAACTTGTTTCACCCTGGCAAATAGTCGGTTGAGGAACGGTTTAACCTCTACGACGTCTAAAGCATCCGAAGTTGGAGCTTGGAGACGCAAGAAAAAAGGGGGATAACGACTCGGAGCAAGGCTATTTCTCCGTTTCGAGATTTTCTTCCTTGGATATTTCGTGCGACGCGAGAAGGTGCTTATCGATCTTGGAAAATAAATCTCGATAGATATCGCAACCTTCCTTGTTTCTGCCCGTATATTTCCGACTGATACATTTATTTCTACCGACGTCCCTTCCGCTATCCATCGTAAAGTAGAATTTTCGAAAAGTTTCGTCCGCTTCTTCGGTCGCGCGTAGCCGACCTACGAGATCTATCCTCGATGTTTTCTCGTTCCGCGAGGAGAACTCATCGATCATCTTATTTCTTTCTTTCCGTCATGCGCAAAGCGCAAACGTCATCGGAACGTCGACGTTTGGGACCGAAAAAGTCTGTATTCGGCAAACGATATAGCGATCTCTTCGTAGTAGATCCAGGATCGCGCGAATCGAACGGAAGGATTCGAGGACGTAGGAAAGAAAGCTAACGAGAGTAATGGAAGAACGATCGGCTTCTAAAATTCGCCATAATTCACGATTTATTCAAAAGGATTCTCTTCTTCTGCTGCGCGCACGGTTATTAATTCAGGCGAACCGGACGAGGTCGGTCGGACTATAAATGGGCGAAGCTTGATAGTCACCGTCGATGCCGCGTAAAAAGTTAATATCGCGAACCGTAAAATACGCTACGAACTAGAAATGATTTCCCATCGTGCAGCGAGCGGCCCGCAGCGAGCACCGTCGCTTAATAAAAGGTGCAAATTCACGGGAACGGAGATCGGAGAACGGGGGTAACTAACGAGCTCTCGGAAGAGCTCGGCCAGAAACGAACGAGATCGTCATTTTATGCTATCTCGATTTCGCGATTTCCTTCTCGTTCTCGGATCTTTCTCTCTTACGTGGCTTTAATCGAAACTTCAGCTAGGGATGTACGCGCGTGTACGCGCGCGTAAGAGACCGTACAGGTGGATCCTAAGATGGCCGCTGGATGGACGAACGGATAGTAGACGGGCGGAGATAGAGGAAGCCGGTCGGTGGGGAGTCGAAGCAAATATTACATCTACCGTTGTCGTAGTCCGCTGAAATCCTTGGTTGCGTTAGCCGCTCGGTGATACTCTCTCCTCGCTTCGTTTCTGTCCACCCGTTAGAACGATCTTTCCTTCGATAGAAACGCTTCCCTCGACTCTTAACCTCGATCGAATCTTCCTCGATCTCGATCATTTTTTCCACAAAGTTCCGTATCCGAACTTGATTTAGGAACGATGTCGTTTCTTTTTCGTTCCTTTCCTCGTACCCCCTGGAAGTGGATTCACAGAGAATCCAGCGAATCCCTCCCTTCTTGTCTCCGTTCGCTGTATCCCTCCCTCTCCGGATTTCGCTTTTCTCGAATCGATCGCGCTGAATTCTATCGACGAATTGGTTTCCCTCGGGCATCGCTTTTTCACGAAATTTTCTCGGTATTCTCGAACGCACCGATGTTTATTCTTTCTTCCGTCGCTCTTGCTTTCCCAGTTTCCCTCGTTCGATATATCGAACGAGCCAAAATCGTTGACATCGAAAGTCCCGAAGGCGTCCTTCCGAGCTTTCGAACGAATTTCGTAGGGTAGAGGCAAACTATCCGATTCGAAATTTATTACGTTTGGATTGCGTCCAACTACGATCATAACGGATACGCGCGCGCAACGTCCGTGCTGCCAAATTCACGAAAACTCGGATCGGCCGAGGAAGACGCGGGAGTAAGAACGTAGAGGAGGAAGTAGAAACGCGGCAATAAGAAAATCCGTGGGAATCCGTAAGAGACAAGAAGGAAGAAACGAAAAAGAAAGAGTTGCTATTCTTTTCTCTCAGACGACTCGTGTTTTCCTAACTAGGTGATTCACGCGAGTTCTGTATGTTGCGCCACGTATAGTCTACGTACGGCGCGTTGTATCGTCTAGACGGTGTATATTTCCGGAAAAAGCTATAAAGGCGAACGTTCGTAGCATAAAAGGCGGACCCGCGCTATCGAGACATTTACGTTACGTAGACGGGTATATCCCTATGACGTCATCGCCTCTCTTTTTCTTTCGAGCGCGCACGCGCACGCGCACGCACGCTCTCTCTCTCTCTCTCTCTCTCTCTCGTATCCATGGATCGTGTAGAGACGCGATACGTCGTAGGAAGTGTTTCAAAGCTCGTTAGTCGGACAACGAGCACTTTCCATGACGTAAAACAAGGATTGCGAGAGGCTTCAGTCTGAGAGTGGTTTAGACGTTCTAATTCGTCAAAACGTCGTAATCGAACGACGGAACTCGTAAAAGAGTCTTTTCCGTGCCGAGGCGCTTCGGAAAGCAGTAGACATTTTTTTGGACGGGCTCCTGACGCGTGGCCTCGCCTGAGACAGACGTTTCCAATGACGTCATCGTAGTGACGTCTACAAACGAGTAGAATCTCGAAGGTGGTCGGAGCCTGGCGTCTTTGGTGGACGAGGGGAGGGGGGGGGGAGAAGGTATTGAAACGTCGATCCAGCAGGAACCACCGAACCCTTGAAAGCTCTTTGCTCGTTAATCCGGTCGGTGGTTCGTGAAAAGAGCCACGTTCGCGTATATCTCGAAAGAGCTTCGTTCAAAGTCGAAAGCTGGTCGATACGACGAAGACGGATTTCTTTCAGGAGGGAAAGAGAAAACGTAATTCTCGTCTCGGTTAAAAAGTTTTCTCCGAACGAATGAAATTTTTCTTGGAGGGGGAGGGGGAGGGGGAGAACAGAAAAGAGAAAAAAGAAAGAAAAAAGATCAAGGTTTCACCGTTAAGAGAATCCCTCGGAGAATCGGAATCCTTTCGGCGATTTTCAGCGCGCGCCTAAGATTATTTTTCGTAAGGATATCAAGGTGCTCTCGGGAGGCCACGTGTCCTCTCTCCCTCTCGTTCTCGATTTAGATAAAACTGCCCCCGAGGCGTTACCTTCCTCTTCGACCTTACAAACTCGCCCTCTCTCTCTTTCTTCTTCGGCGACGTCCTTCTCCACGTGCCGTTCGAATTCAACCCCCGTCAGCCCCCTCGAGGCCTTCAGACTTGCGAACAGAGGGTGTCTACGTTAAGGGTTACCACCACTACGTCTTCTTAAGGGTCTCCCTTTCTTCTGTTTTTTTTTCTTTTTTCGGAGCTCGCTGTCTGGGTCGTACTTAAAGCGGAAACGTTAGGACGACATCCATCTCGGTCCTCGCTTATTCCTTCGATTTATTTCTTCCCGACCAATTTTATCGTTACGAATTTTATCCACCGCATATTTATGCGAAAACTTTGGCTTTAGCGATCCCATACGGAGACATAATTTTCATACGTCTAATACCTTTCGGATCCTTCGTCTCAACTCTTTGAACATTTAATCGCATTAAACGTAATATTTCTTCTCGCGTTAGTCGGAGAAAGAAGGAAAACGGCTAGAGTGGCATTAGCTCTTGAGAAATATTTGATAACGGGCTAGAAAACGAGGGCGTGTCGAGCAGCGGCGCATCCCCTATCTCGCAGGCTAATATAGGGTAGGACTACGTTGTACGATATATCGACTGGCAGTATGACAGCCAGATTTCCCTCTCGATTTTCTCTCGGTCGAAGTTGACCCAACGCGAGAGGAAAGAGTGAGAGAGAAATCCACCGCACCCTTCCGCGGACCACCAACGCAGACCTCTATACTTCTCACGAGCACGCTTTACCCATCATTCGCACGTTTCTCTTTTTTCTTTCCTCTTTTTCCTCGCAACGATAATGAAAATATCTTTTTTCTTTTCTTTTTTTTTCTCTTTTTTTCCTCATTGTCAAGTCTCTCCGAAACACTCGCGTTCACTCGTATTCCCTTATCGCTCGACGCGTTTTCACGCGGATTCGGAAGCGATAAAACGACTATACGATAGCGACCGTTCTCTCTTATCTACTTTGACGCGAAACGACGGATCTCGAGAGGAAAGGGAGAGAGAGAGAGAGAAAGACGACGACGACGACGATGACGACGACGACTCGATCTATACTAAAGACTATTTCGTACAGACGGCTGATACCGATTAAACAGGAATTTACGTGGGTGAGAGAGCCATTTGTACACTTGTACATATCGAGTGATTACGACGATTCCTTTGTCCTTTTCCTCCTCGTCTAAAAAAAACAAGAAAAATATCGTTTAATTTTTCATTTTATATTTCTCATTTTTGGATACATTTTTGCGCGCAATTAGCCGTAAGAGAAATTAGGTTGGTTCAGTAGAGCGTGGAGTACGCGAACCAACATCGAAAGACCTATCGTCTAAATATTTAAGGCCTCATGAAAAATTCCTATAGACCCGACCTTCTCACGGAAGCACGGAACTCGCTTCGAGTTCCTAACACGCGTTCGTTCGCTCGCTCGTTCGTTCGCTCGCTCACCGGAACTCGGCCAGACCTGGAAAGTAGAGAGAGAGAGAGAGAGAGAGAGAGAGAGAGCGCACGAGAGAGAATTTCGTTTCGGACGTAAAAATTTACGTCCACCTACGATGCATAATTTCCTCGACGTTGCTCGCGGACAGGAAAGTTTCCTCGAGGGGCAAGCAGAACGTATTCCATACACGTTCGCGGGGAGTACCTTCGAGAAAGGTCCACCGTCCTATTTTCCCTTTTACCTCACCGATCCTACCTACGTGACAGTTTAATGTTCCGCCTTTTTTCATTATTTATTTCAGACTCATTTACAAGGACTCGTCTGGAACATGAATTCTA
This sequence comes from Vespula pensylvanica, assembly GCF_014466175.1. Classification (NCBI taxonomy): domain Eukaryota; kingdom Metazoa; phylum Arthropoda; class Insecta; order Hymenoptera; family Vespidae; genus Vespula; species Vespula pensylvanica. The sequence continues at coordinate 5,274,304 of NC_057696.1, forward strand.
CGACGAATCATCGATTTCGTTCGTAACTAATGACTTACCGATCGAATCCTAAATGTGCCCGTTTATTGAAACGCGAGACATTTTTAAACGATATATTTAACAATTGGGAAAAACTCGATCGTTCGTAGACAACTTTGTCTCGGATTTCTATGAATGCGGTACAATGGAGTAGGCCGGGAGAGGCTGTCGAAGGCAGCCGTGCGCCGTGCGTTCTCTTTAGCAGCGGCGCGAGAGAAATTAACTCGAATTTTCACGCTGCCAAAATACTCGCAGCCGTACGAAAGAGAAAGACGGAGGGAGGGCGGGAGACAGAGAGAGAGCGAGAGAGAGAGAGAAAACACGCTGCCTCTCTGCCAGCCTGTCTGCTGCTGGATCGTTGCTTTTACTCCGGCGAAAGCGAGAGAGGGAGAGAGAGAGAGAGAGAGAGAGACGGAGAGTAAGGGGAAGAGAACGAAGGGGGATGAGAAAGGGGTGGGGATCGAAGCAGAACCGCAGACGCGGTCTGCGGTCCTTCCGCCTGCCGCTCCGCTACTTTTCGGACTTTCCTGCACGTGTCCGCTTCTCTCTCTCTCTCTCTCTCTTTCTCTCTCTCTTCCTCGATGTGTTTATCGATCGCCTCCCCCCGTTGTCGGAGCATCCGGACGATGAATTAAGCCTTCGACCACGAAAGTGGAATTCTAATCGCCTCCTCCAGCTCTCTCGCCCTCTTTCTCTCTCTCTCTTTCTCTCTCTCTGTCTCTGCTCCGTCTGTCCTTTCGACGCAAGCTCGACCCCACCTCCTCGTCCTTTCTATTCCTCTCTTTATCTTCGTGTTTCGTTGCTAGATGAATGGGACCGAAACAGTCGAAATCGCTATCCCTCCTCCGGCCGACAAATAAAACCGGTATATTCTTTTCTTTCGCGTTTTGCGAGACGTTTCGTCTTTCGAGACAATTAGCGGATCGGAGACGCGAGCGTGGGTGTTGTCGAAAGGAGAATCCAACGTGGATCGCGAATATTTTTTAAAAGAACGATTCGAGGAATCTAACCTTTGCGACCTTTTCACGTGGCAAAGAGACCGACGCGTCGACGAGTCTTCGTTCGATCGCGGCATAGACGGAGGCAGCGGCGGCTTACGGCGCCTGGAGGCAGTACGGTGAAAGCCGATCGTCTAGACGCGATCATCGCGGTGTCGATGTTACGACAATTTGAAACCGCAAAGTCTTTCGAGGAATCGTGTCACACCGCGTCTCTCCACGGCTCGTCCTCTCCATTCGTATTCCTACTCGTCGCTCGACTTTTCGCGAAATCTACTTTTCTTGCTCGATCGTACGATATCGCGGATTGGTGGAAGTATCGTAAAACGGGTTGTTGCGTCGCTACCTTGAAATCGTCCTCGTCCTTCGTCCAAGGCGAAGGAAACGAGTTAGAGGTCGGGCCGAGACTTTTCTCGATCGGCGTTTTATCGGTTTTATCGCGGCGCAGCCTCGGCCGAAGGAACCTCGACCCAGTCCCCGTCGAGGACACGGAGGAAACTACGAGACGACGTGTCCTGCAGCGAGAAACGACTCCGTTAATCTCGACCTCGTCGGACCATTCCTGGCCGGCGTCGACGGACGTCGCGACGATGGCCTGCCGGACGGCCGGCCGGTCGGACGAGGAACGAGCGAGTTCCTCCGCGCGAGATAAACAGGACTGCATACGAGGAATTTGCATACGAGCTGGCTCCTCGTCGACGTAGGACGACCTGTCGTTCTCGTCCAGTCAAGAACGAGTCTCTCCTCCTACCCCCCTCCGCCCTCGCGCTTCGCCTCCTGCCAAAGTATTCTTAAAATAGTTTTCGATCGCGTCTGCTCTCGCTTTCTACTACGAAGTATATCTTCTACTTTAACGCGGTTTGCCCAGATGGCAGATTTTCTAAACCCTTTTGTGGCTAACGGGATGGTTCCTAGGTCTTCGTTTTTAAAAAGGAGCAAGAGCTGGAAGAGTCCTTGGGACAAATGTGTCTGCTCTCGAAGCACGATGCTGACAAATGACTTTTTTAGAGGCCCCAGACGAAAGGGTTCCTCGTCCTTCGAACTCTTTCTCCTCTAGTCTCTCGCTCGATTCGTAGGCCGCGCGTATGTATACGAAAGAGGAGGAGCGAGAGAGAAGCGGGGTGTGCCTTTTGGAAGATTCGCTCTTTCCGAGAAAATTTCTGGTAACGAGTACATTGTGCTTCTCTTCCTGACGCGAGTTGACGTGCTCCCGGTGGGGAGAGGGAGGGAGAGAGAGAGAGAGAGAGCCGAGCTTTTGAAGGGATGAAAAATTCTATACATTCGTAAAAAGCTCTTTTCGTCGGGCTTGCGAAAGATTTCCCCCGTGCTGCGTTAAGAACGAATTCGTACGACTAATGAAAGGAGATTCATCGTCGTTAATGAATAAAGAATGTAAAAAGAGAATGAAATTTCATCGAACCGTGTCGTCGAAAGGTCGTAACCGATCGCACGGTTTCTTCTCCTTCTAGTTCGCGAAATAATCGTTGGCGATCAATCGTGTATCGTCGGCGTGCGTAAAACGGGTCGACTTGTCTAGACGATTACGCGATAGGCCGCCACCGGTGAAAGGGGATTGATTGAAACCCGTAGAGCAGTGCTGCTTCGCAAAAGGAAAGAAGGGCCGGCTCGTAGGGGGACAGGCTCGCGTAGCTCGGGTCTTTTCGGATACGTAAGACGCGTGCGATCGAACGCGTAAGAAGAAAAAGAAAACGAAGAAAAGAAAGGAAAAACAGGATGATATAGAAGGGTAAAGCGCGCGAGTACGAGAACGATTGTGCGCTCGAACGGAACTGAACTAGGGATTATTACCGGCTCGCCGGTGTTTCCAGCTAGCAGGATGTTCGACCAGCAACGAAATGACGTAGTCCGAGGTTCTCGCACACGACTTCCGCCACACGGATAACGCTCGACCGCTTCCAGGAGAGCTAATGACGCGTACCGCGCTTCGTGGGAAAGCGCAAGCAGCGATTCGACCGATAGATTTTACGCTCGGGGCGAGTATCGGCTGCGTTCGAGTCACTCCGGCTTCTTCTAATTAGGCTAGTACCTTAGATCGTTGCTCCCTCTTCGATCCTTGGAACTCGTTCAAAATCTTTCCGTCCTAATCTTCGTAACGATCCCTCTTTTCGAATCCTCCTTTTATTCGCGATCACCTTTGTAATTAATTACGCTCTATGTTCGTCAATTTTTTCCGTAGTCGTTCGCACGATCGTCTTTGCGATCGTAAAGCGAGTCAGTAAACCGTTTGAAAGTTCAGCCCCGTTCTTAGCCGCCAGTCGCGCAGCTCTTTCTCGCGTGTAAATCTTTCCGCATTATCTGCCGATCCATCGCGCTATCATTAAAGTAGCCATCTTATATAGAAGCGTGAACGCAAAGAAAAGCCTTAACCTCGCTTCTCCTCTCTTCCTTGGCATAACGAGCGTCGAGCATCGTGTCTTCCTTCTTTTACACCTTGCATTATCGTGCGATAAACTCAGCCTGTCGCTTCTCGGAAAGCGGCTCTTTAAGCAGATAGCATAGTGATAGTGTTATTACAGTTATTATTATTATCATCGTCATCATCGTCGTCTTAGTAGTCGTGAGGTCGTTCGCGAGAAACAAGCATGATCCGTCAGAGCGTAAATTTCCGTCAGTTTTCTAGATCGTTAACGTCATCCTCGTTCCTGCCCTCCTTTCAACTTGCTCTCTCTCTCTCTCTCTCCTCCCCCCTGTTTTGCTTTTTTCTTTATTTTCCTTTTTCTTTTTTCTTTTTAATACATCTTGCAGCAGCACGTCTTTGCACTCATCGTTTAACCGTTGCCCTCGACTTTTTGTAAATCTTTCCAAGTTCGACGACCCAGTCTGATCTCCGTTCGACTTTTTCGTTTCATTATCAGAAGCGTTTCTTTCGAATATTATCGGTATATATACGTTCGTACGTACGCGTGTGTGTCTCGAAGGAACCCTCGTCTCTCTTCCTCTACGTTCTCTCTCTCTCTCTCTCTCTCTCTTTTCTAAGGGAAAGATTGTGGGCCGATTTAATGTCTCATTTATCCACTTGTAATCTCGAGACAACGGTTATTGTGTCTAAAAGTCTCGACGAAGGCTCGAAGCTGAAGAAGGAGGAGTGAGATTCGAGACGACGAGTGAATCAAAGCTCGAGTACACCAGCTACTCTTTCTCTCTCGCTTGCTCCTTCGCGAGTTCTCGCTTATTGTGTCTAATGACTCAGACGCTGGTTATACTCGTCTCTTTCTTCGTTTTCTCTCTCTCTCTCTCTCTCTCTCTCTCTCTCTCTCTCTCTCTCTCTCACCCCCTCCAGACGAGGAGAAGCAGACGGATGGAGGGACGGACGGACGGACGGACAGACAGAGAGACAGACAGTGGCCAGACACTCGTCGTAGTACGTTCGCCTTGTTGTTTTGTCCTCTTCTCTACTTTCTTTCTTTATTCGTCTCTCTTTCTCTATCTCTCTCTTTTCCTTTCTTTCTATGCAATGTCCCGCAACCATTTAGGTCATAGTCGAATGGTCGTGGCCTTTTTCGCGATCGCGTGCACGAACTCGATTCGAACTCGGCGTAACGAGCTTTTATTAGCTCGCCTTTGAGATTTAGTACACCAGCGAGTACTTCCCCTTTTTTCTTTTTCTCCTTCTCCTTCTGTTTCTTTTTCTTCGAGGATCGATCGTAAACTTTTTCGATCTCGAACCATGGGATTCGAAACGTACTTGCTTGTTTGCTGCTCGCTCGCTTGCTTGATCGCTTCGTTCGTTGGTACTCGAGGTCGGTCACCCTGAAAAGAAGAAGAAGAAGAAGAAGAAGAAGAAGAAGAAGAAGAAGAAGAAGAAGAAGAAGACGACGACGAAAAGGAAGAAGAGTGGAAAGAGGCTGACCAGTCGAGTTTACTCTCTGCAGTCGACCAGTCTCTTCTTCTCCCGAGCCTCGTTCCTCTTTACTTCTTCTTCGTTACTTCTCCCGACTTTCACCGACGCGAAAAATTTAAAAAGGTACCTCGGTCCGGGTCAAGTTGAAGGGGCCGTTTGACGATGACTAATTAATTAAAGAACGCCAACGATCGTCCGTAACTACAAGACTTTTCTTCCTTTCTGACAAATTTTCATCGTAAAGCCCTGAAACGAAATATCTAATTAAATTTAAATCGCTGTTGATATTAATCGATCGAAAGAAAATATTAAAACTCGTGATCCTTTTCCGGTGACGTTTCGAAAAAATGTCTATTCCACTTTTTGGTAGATCTTTGATCGTTATCGGTCGCCGAGGTACGATCGACGTCCTCCTCGACAATGCACTTCCTTTCCGCTCGGGGTGCGTCGCGTTATCTCGAAAATTACCCTCTCATTTTATTCTTCTTTAATATCACGGTCCGGCTAATTACGAGCGCGCGAAAATATTCTTTAATTACCGTTCCCCTCTCGTAATCAGCGCTTCCCTGAAACGCGACGCGTCGGAGAAAGAATAGGGAGACGAAGAAGGAAAGAGAAAAAAAAAATTGCACGTAAAGGAAGAAGAAAAAGTCGTCGCGAGAGATCATTGAAATTAAAAAAAAAAAATTGTTATCGTCTTTCAAAAAGTTTCTCTTCATCCAATCGTTCCTTGAAAAAGAAGATAAAAAATAGAGAAGGAAGATCGCAAGAAGGGACGATCACACTGGCAGATTCGTACGTTTTCTTACTCAAGCGAAAAGAATGCGAGCTATCCTGCGCGCGCGAAGCATCTTCCGACACGACACGAGTGAGATTGAGAGAAGGAGAGAGAGAGAGAGAGAGACATAGTAGGAGGAGGAAAACGTGGGAGGACGCGTGTACGTAAATAGCCGAAAAGTTACGGCACGGTTCGTTTTCACGCGCTGTTACGCTTCGTTCGGTGTTTTCCTGAAAAAAGTTTTGGAAACTTAAGAAATAGGAGGAGAAAGAAGGTGGTGGATTTACGCGTCGGAGAAAATTTTATCGGACGATTAAAATATACATTTACGTCGCAAGAAAAAGAAACGACCAAGGGAAGAATCGAAACGCAGCATCCACGCGAGGGTTGCGAAGCGTCGCGACGGTGTCGCGACATCGCCATCGCCCTTCCATCCTTGCTCCCACCCTCGTTCGTCGCTGTACTCGTTTTTCGATGAGCTACAAAGGGTTGTCGGCGATCGTTTTCCGCGCACACCGTTCTACACACACGCGCGCGTGTACGTACATTTTTTCTCCCTCCTTCGTCCTCTCCGCTCTTTCTCTCTTCTTTCTTTTTTATTTTCTTCTTTTTTTTATATATCCTTTTTTTTTGACACTCGCTTCGGGTGTCCGGTAGAATCGAAGCACACCCGGGAGACCAATATCGAGGCACGTCCATTTCGCGCGGCAGATTATTTGGAACGTTGTTAGGGGAGAAAAAGAGGGAGGGAGAGAACGAGCCTGAACACGACGCGTGCTGGGATCGAGCGCGTAGGTCAGGCATTCTCGGCCATCTCTCTCTCTCTCTCTTTCGCAGGCCAGACTATCGATTTCATCAAAATTTAATACGACTGCGAGTTGCCTTTTTCTCTCTCTCTCTCTCTCTCTCTCTCTCTCTCTCTCTCTCTCTCTCTCTCTCGTAACGTTGGCAAGACGTGGACGAGTCTCCTTTGGAAGGTTTGTCCCTCGGCCCTCGAAGAATATTTTTCAAGCTACTTTTCTTTCTCTTATCGAGTATCGAGGAGCGTTTTAGAAGAAGAAACCGAACTAAAACGAATTCGACTCCTTCGCCACGTCTGCGAATTTACTCGCGCGTGTACGATCGCCAGATTTATCGTTCCCTTTCGATTCGGAATATCAAAGAGTCGTCCCTCGTTCTCCGTCTCTTTCTTTCGTAGAATATTCCCCGTCGTTCGAAAGACGCGACCCATCCTATCGAGCTCTTCTTCGTATCTTCCTCGACTTTGGATTAAACGATCTCGTCGTTCTCTTTGCAGAATACGAAATATATCTTTTATTCAATTTTTCTTTCTTTTCGATCGACCATTACAGTGATTGTCTATCGATATTCGTTAATAATTTTCAACGGATTGGGATGATTTAAATGGAGGAAGAAACGAAGGAAGAAAAAGTACGGACGGGAAGAAGACGAAGACGAAGACGAAGACGAAGACGAAGAAGAAGTAGAAGAGGAAAAAGAGGTTGCTTCGCAGCGTTTCTCTCTGGATGTAACCAAGAGGAGAGAAGAAGAGAAAACGATGAAGCGATGGGGGGGATAAGGGAGGGAGAGGTAGTAGTCGTAGCGACGGCCCTGAGATATGATAGCCGGTTATCATACCTCCCCGCTATACCTCCGTTACCCTCTCTTCTCTCCTTCTTTTGCCCTCCATCCCCTCCTTTCTACCGTCTCGCCGACAACCGGTCGTCTAGACGGCGCGCACACACTGACGCGCCTTCGCATCGCTCTCTCTCTCTCTCTCTCTCTCTGTCTCTGTCTCTTCTTTCCTCCCTTCCCTCCCCTCCTCTCGCCCCTTCTCTTTTTCTTCCTTCGTCCCTTGCGATAGAGTCGCGAATCGGAAGAAAAGCAGATTCTTCTTCTTTTTCTCTTTTTCTTCTTTGTTTCGTGCGATTTTATTTTCCCTTTACATTTTCTTTTTTTCCGAGCTTTTCCATCTTGCTAACTTAATCGCTATTACGCAACTGTATCAAATCGAAAGTTTATACCTTTTTAAGCGATGCCAAACTCCGAAACATAATTTTACTTTCGAGAGAAAGAGGGAGGGGGAGAGAGAGAGAGAGAGAGAGAGAGAGAGAAGGAGATCGATCTAGAGTAGGATCGAGCAAAAGTTGCGCGTGCACGCATATAAGCGAGGAGTATAAAAGGAGTAGGTGGGAGTAAAAGTAAGACAAGGATGAAAACAAGGAGGAGAAGAGCAGGTGGCGAGGATAGTGGTGGGGGCCCGAGTGGTCTTCTCTCTAGCAAAAAGAGGGGGGAGGAGGAGGGCGAGTGGCACGCGCTGCTTTCGACTCGTCAAAACAGAAAGCGACAGTCGGTCAAAACGACATTAGAGAAAGAAAGAGCGAGAGGTAGTCGTTTTGCCGTCACTGCTCGCGACCTTGGCCGAGGTAAGGTCAACCTCTGAGGCTCCTTAAAGCGCGTCTCTTCTGCAGTTTCGCGAGACTACCTACATACCTCTCTCTCTCTCGCTCTCGCGCGCGCGCGCGCTTTCTCTTACGCTTCACGATCTCGCTTGTGGGTTGCGTCTGTGAGACTAGACTCACTCTATCTCTCTCGTTTGGTGTCACAGTCGGATGGTAGGGGAAACGAACGTCTGTTAGTACCCCCTAGACGAGTATACGTGTATTTGTACGACTGTCGCAATCGAGGGCAACACCGATCTTCTCTCTCTCTCTCTCTCTCTCTCTCTCTCTCTCTCTCTCTCTCTCTCTCTCTCTCTCTTTCTCGCTACTCGTTTAATGATTTCATTGATTTAAACGATTTTACGATCGTAGAGTTTGGCTATCGATCCGAGTGTTGTAGCAGTATCAAACCCGTTATAATTTCAAGGGTAATTTCCCCTCGATTGGAAGGGTAGAGTATATTCGAGTCAATGGAGTCAAATGAGAAAGAAGGAGAGAGAGAGAGAGAGAGAGAGAGAAAGTATACACGCGTTTACGACTCTTGTAGAAATTCCAAAGAACTATCTTCCCGTTTTTCATTTTCCTCTTTCTCTTTTTCTTTCTTTCGTCACATCGAAAGAACGAAGTAACTTCGACGTTGAAAATCAAGACCACCCTCGATCTTTCTTTGCCAGTCTTCTTTATGTACATTGTGTATCATACATACTCTCGTACGTACATATATACGTACATATATGTATATGCGAGTCGTTCGCGAAGTCTCGTCTCTCGTAGGTCGCTTGCCACCGCTTCGCGGCTGATTTTTCCGTCGCCCGTGCAAGACACGAACGAGAATGAGGAGGAGAAGGAGGAGGGGGAGGTGGTAGTGGAGGAGGAGGAGGAGGAGGAGGAGGTGAGGGAGGAGGAGGAGAGATGGCGGAGGAGGTGAGCCGAAGAAGAGCGTGGAAGAGGGAGAGGAGCCGACCGGCTGACGATGGTCGCGTTGAGCCGCACGAGGGAGAGTGAGAGAGAGAGAGAAAGGGTGGTGCGGGAGCGTCGCGTCGTCCTCTTCGTCGATACGCGCACACAAACATACACAGAAAACTCGGAGAGACGAATGCGCATTGGTAGGGGTAAACGCGAGCGCCTCGCGCCGCCGAGTGGGGAAGTCGAGTAGGTGGGGGTAACACGACGGTGCTGCAGCCTGACAGCCACCGGACGAGTTCAGTCTGCCGTCGGACTTGGAACGCGTTGGGTTTCGTTGTGCGCTAACGGACGCGCATTTACGCACAACGACACGACTTTATACTCTCTCTTCTTCTTCTTCTTCTTCCTCTTCCTTTTCTTCTTACTCTTCTTTTTCTTCTTCTTCTTCTTCTTCTTCTTCTTCTCCTCCTACACTTTTCTTTTCGCTCTTTTTCTTATTATTTCTTTCCCTCGTCCAAGCGTCGCCCAAGCATCATCGTCCTAGCATCGTCCTATCATTCCACGTACCTTCCGTAGAAATATCGACGTTCCTTTCGATATCTCTCCATCGTCCTTCGTCGAACGAAGAATCCAGCTACGAAGATAAAAACGAAAAACGACTTTCGCGAAGAACTCGGATGTAGCAGAAGAGTGACGTTTCCGCGAATCGCATCGGTGGAAGTCGGCCAATAGAGTCGTGTGCCTAAGAAACACGTCGTCTATTCTTCTGCAAACTTCTCTCTTCGTAATTCATCCTCATCTTTTTCTTCTCTTTCTTCGACGCAGAAGAAGAAAAAGATATCGTGTGTCTTGCGGATATCAGTGCGCGAGGGAAAGGACGGAGCCGAAGATATTCGACCGCGAGTGTCGGAGGCGAAATTCCTGTGCTTCGATTGCTTCTTCGCGCGCGCGAGAGAGAGAGAGAGAGAGAAGAAAGAAGAAAGTGGGGGGCGGGGTGGGAGAGAAGAAAAGTAACATCATCGTTTCTCGTTTCTCTCGTATCTCCCATCACGAAAAAGAGGGTTGCGTGGGCCAGAAAGAAGAGATAAAGATCTAGGAGGTGGGGAGTTGAAAGTGCAACGATAGAGAAGAGAATCGTCGACGGTGGCAGCTTGACAGCTGACGGTGGTGGTGCGGTGTCTAGCTAGTTTCCAGTTTCCTCGGCAACCTGGCGGCTCCGTTCAAATGAAGCTGAGGCGTCGCTGCATGCAGACGCTCGGCGTCTCCGTCAAACAGTTGAGGAGAAAGCTCTTCGAGTTGGGCGCACGCATATTACACGCACAGGGCTCGAAACCGCGCGACATGGCCTTGGTGGTACGTTTTGTGGCTTTTCACCAACAAACATACATCCTTTCTTTCTCCTTTCATACAGCCAAAGAAAGAGCATCGTACTCGCCGTTAATCGATACGCGAATCGTTTCCATAAGAAATAACGAAACGATGGAAAAGTCACCAGAGCGACTATCAATTTTTTAACGTCGAATTTAAAAAAGCACGTCAAAGTTGATTCTTCGCTTCGATCCGCGTTCGTTCTATTAGAGAGGGAAGCTTTCGTTTCTATCCGCTTTAAACCACGGTAGAGGGAGAGAGAAAGAGAGAGAGAGAGAGAGAGAGAGAGAGAGGGGAAGAGGCAGACGTAGACGGTCTCTTCGATCGACCGACGGACAATGCCGAGGAGAGAAGAGTAGAAGGAAAAGAAAAAGAAAAATCAAACGTCGTTGTCTATGCGCTCCTCTCGACGTTTAATAAATTAGCGTTAAACTCGTTAGGCAGGCACACTCGGTCGAGAGACGTGATTTTTGTGACGTACGCATACTCACGCACGCGCATTCTATCGCTTATTATTCATAACGCGATACTTGGTATGTTTACAGTTTAAGAAAATACATATTTATAGGCGGTTACGAGTGCCCAAGAAAATTTTGCAACAACGATGTACGTACGTCTCATCGAGGTTTCTATTAACGAAAACAAATAGTATCCGTCTGCGTCTTTTTCTTCTCGTTTTTTCTTTATCATTCCGTCGTACTACCGACTTTGCGTCGATAACGTAAACACGTCGGTATCTTTAAAACGTTCTCTTTCGCTGTATTTCCTATTCTCGAATAATACTCGATATCGAGCAACGTCGTCGTCGTCGTCGTCGTCGTCGTCGTCGTCGTTGTGAAAAAAAGAGAGAAAGGGAGAGGGATTTTTAACGTCCCTGTAATTTTTCTTTCTTCCCACGTCTTTATCCCCGATGGAATCGCAGACGTCGGTAATACGCTCGCGAGTTCAGGAAAAAGAGGAAAAATTCTATGTGCCCCTTTATGCGAGCTCCGATTTTGCAGCTAGCGAATATAAGTTAGAGATAGAGAGAGAGGGAGAGAGAGAGAGAAAGAGGAAGAGAGAGGGAAGTACGAGGGGAAATATAAGAGGAGGGAGAAAGAGAGAGGCCGTTACACCGTCTGCCTCGTGTTTCTTCCGTCTGGCCCAGAATGCGAACCGGGCTTTCACTGCAGTTTTCTCGTCTGGGTCGGCAGCCCGTCTCTCTTTCTCTCTTTCTCTCTCTCTTCTTACGTCCCTTCTCCATTCATCTCTCTTTCTCTCTCTCTCTCTCTCTCTCTCTCTCGCTCGCGTCTCGTCGGTCGATACCTTCGCGTTGCACTTTTAAATGTCATCAGCCTTCGTGCGAGTCTCTCCGAGCTGCTCGAGTATAGAACGAGAAAGAGCGAGAGAGATACGGTCCTTTTCTTTCTTAGGTAGGACTTTTCTTTTAAACCTTGCGAAGGAGCGATGGGAACGAACGAGCTTCGTTGCAAAGTCGACACGCTGATCCGCACGTGCAAACCATTCTCCGATTGCCCCCTAATAAGTTGATCGAATCGAACGACCCTTATCGGACCAAATGAAATATAAATGAATTCTAATAAGAGTTCCGACATACGTATCAGACAGCGTGCCTGGAAATTATAGACAGCACGTAACTCTTTCATCCATAATCGTTTACACGCTCGCGCACATGGAAATTTATAGGAAAAAAGTATACACGTGTTTCTTTCGTCGTACGTCAGCGAAAGAATAAATACCTTGTCAAAGTGGCAAATTAAGGTCAGTCGATTCTTTAAGAAAGAAAGACGTAGAAGAGAGAGAGAGAGAGAAAGAGGCAGTAGGCCAACGTTTGCGCAAGTGTCGAACACGTCGATGATCTAAACTGATCGATCTATCGAAGCTCCCTTTTCAATAGGAAATCACGAGGCTCGGGTTGCTGCTCGCTGAATAGAGTTCGATTCACCGTGACGTATCGAGTTTCCCTCGCAGTCGACTTATCGTCGAGGCTCGTTAACCCTTTCGTTACTCGTTCCACGCATCGTCTCTACCGGAAACAGCCGCAATGATTATTCGAGTATCACCTTTTCCACTCTTTTTTCCTATTTCTCTCTCTCTCTCTCTCTCTCTCTCTCTCTCTCTCTCTCTCTCTCTCTCTACCTCTCGCACTCTGTTTTCTTTCTTATCGATCGTTCCTTTCGAGAGACCGTAAAGTCTCTCGACGACGACGACGACGACGACGACGTTCTCTTTTCGCCAGCCGGAAAAAATGGGTCGACTCGCGCTCGCAACAAACTCCTCCTATCTATTTTTAAACACGGGGTCTCGTACTTTACGTTAATTTAATTAAACGTTAATGAGGGTACGACGATACGTAGGTGGAAGCGTAAGAACGTTGGTCGAGTCGCGGGCCGTCTTTTTCCACGATCGCGTTAAACCATTTTTGAAAAATTTCTGCATTTAATTCGTTATTTATTTCTTTCGTTACACGCGAACAGTGTAAGCTTGAATTCATTGAAAGATCAATCGTGTGACGTGTTTTTATCGACTCGCACGATAAGGATAAAGCGTTTATCGGTACTATCTTAAGCATTTTTGGCCAATTTCATTTGCTCGTAGAGTCTCGTGAAACGTAAGCGAGAAAAAGAGTTTCGGGAAAGCGTAGCTTAATTACGACGAGTCTCGTACGAGTCTGGTGCACCTGTACGATGACGACGACGACGACGACGACGACGACGACGACGACGACGACGACGAGGAGGAGGAGGAGGAGGAGGAGGAGGAGGAGGAGGAAGGCACGTTACGCGCCATTGCCACTCGTCGCTTTCCATTGTACGAATACAATTTACGAGAATGCATTTACGTCGATCTTCCCGACACAACAATGCCTCTAATTCCACGATTCCCGTTGACTTATTGGACGGTTACAAAAGGCGAGCCTTCGCAGGAAATTACCTTGACGGTTTAGCGAGTAAAATCGATGAAAAGGATGAAAGAGAAGAGAAAAGGATGTACTTTTTTCTTCTCTTTTGAAATCGATTTGGACTTTTGCACTCGAACGAAACCTTCGCACGTGCGCTCGACTCTGGCAACGCTCGTCGTGAATGATTAATCCGAGATACGGAGTTCGATATCGAGACCAGACGGAACTCCCTCGACGAAAAAATAACAAAGTCCGGAGAGGAAGAGATCTGAAGAAAAATATACGGGTCGAAATTAAGAGAAGTTTCCTGTCAAAGTGGCCTGCCGCCGCGGAGGTAAACTTATCGCTAGGGTCGACAAACAAACGCGCTTTGGGTACGCGTATGTAGACGCGAAAACTAAAAGCGGGAGCACGTAAGTGCGCTCGCACTCGCTCGCGCACGCCATTTTAAAGGTCTTCTTGTAATTAACCGTCTAGACTCCCGACACTATTATCTGGCCCTCGTTAGCGTTATCTCCGTCAAACGGGAAGCGTCTGCTGGGAAGTTACGTAAGTGTGTACGTGTGCGTACGTATCTATGATCCGCGTATAAGTGTTGCATGCGGGTACTCGTGAAAATGGCCACAGGTTGCGTCACGTTCGAAGCTTTTACGTCGCAATCGACGATCGACGAGGGAGGCGAGAAAATCCTCTTCCGGGCATTACGAGCTATAGAATTTCGTCGTTGAGAAAAGTCCGATGGAGAGGGAGAGAAACTGTACTTCTTCGAAAGCGAAAAAGTACGATAGCACCGACGTAGTCGAAACAATATCGTCGTGACCGTCGTTATCGTCGACTCGTCCTCGCCACTAGTCACCATTATTTTCAGATCACGAGAGAGAGAGAGAGAGAGAGAGAGAGAGAGAGAGAGAGAGAGAGAGAGAGAGAGCGGGGGCAGCGTTCGGATGCCAGCGTTATCGCTATCGACTTTTTTTTCTTTGTCAACGTCTACGTAAATTTGTTATGCCGCTTATCGTGCAGTTTGGGGATTAGCGCATTTTTATAGAGGAAAAAAGAAAGTTTATACATTTGTAAAAATATTTTAATCGCATCGTCGCGTCGCGCGTAACCGCTCGTAGACGGCAAAGACAACGTCGTCGTAGTTATCGTCCACCGTCCGATGGAACCTATCCGTCTCGTGGCCTTGGGCGATAACGATAATTGGCAGCCCGATTACACGTGCTACGCCGGATCGAACCTATGTAGCTAGCCTATGTTAGACTTCTATAAATGTATATCTAACGAACGTGTATATACGTGTATATATATATATATATATATATATATATATATATGTATGTATGTATGTATGTATATATGTACACGTATCGACGATTACATCAACCTAGGACAACCATCGATCCGATCGATCTCGATCCATCGGCGCGAATCTTGATTTTACACCACCGTCGAGACGAGCGAGTCGATGCGATAATCCAAGAGAAAACATTTATATCCTTATCAATTTCGCGCTCTCTCTCTCTCTCTATCTCTTTCTCTCTCTCTCTCTCTCTCTCTTACTCTGTCTCTCCTTCTCCGTCGATACGACAACAGTTGTATCGGAAAAAAGGACAGTCTTTTTTTCGCGCAGCATCCACTTTGGTCCAGATTCAACGAATCGAATTAATCGTTCGGAAAGGAAATTACTCGATTAATTGGAAGATCTCAAAGTGAATCGTGGGCACACATACCACGTGTTTAGAGAAACGTTCACGGAGAATCGGTATCGCGGCACCCTCGAGAAGTCGATCTTTCTCTCTCTCTCTCTCTCTCTCTCTCGTCGATCGATCGACCAGCTTCACCCTCTCTCGCTCTCGCTCTCGCTCTCAGAACGTACCCCGTGGACATTATACGCGTCTCTAGTCTTCTCTGGAGCCGTAGTGTCCGATCAATACCAGTGCGAGGCACAGCAGCAGGCGTCTCACCGCCCCTCGAACGCCTCGTCCTTCTCTTCCCGTTGCTACTCTCCTGCTAACGCTTCAACTACACCCGCTCGAGCTTTCCCTTTCGACGGCCTCCGTGGAAACGCGGAGAACCCCTTTAAAGCTTTAACTCGAGCCACTCGGCGAAAGCCCTTTTTCGAATCGAGTTTCGCGCGCTTCGCCGTACCTAACGGGCGAAAAAGAAAATGGAGAGAAAAGGAGAAAGAGACGAGGAGGTCCGACGCGGAGCGTTTCTTCGGGTTAAATCTAAGAAGCTCCCAACGGTGTACGTTTCTACGTACGATAGGGAGAAGAAACGAGGGCGGTCGATCGTCGTGATAGGAACGTACGAATCTAGGGCGCCGAGCTAGTCTCTCGCTACGTCGAGTCGCGCGTTTCTCTACTTTCTTCATTTTCTTTCAAACTTCCCACGCACGCACGCGTACGCTTCGATACATTCGTCGTACGTCGAGGTGGAGAGACAAATTTCAACTCGTACGATAAGACGTCATTGAGAGCGAACGACTCGAGACGATAACCTCGGAATTCGCAACGCGCTCTCTCTCTCTCTCTCTCTCTCTCTCTCTCTCTCCCATACGCACGCACACACGCGCGCGCACGCACGCACGGACACACACGCTCTCCGTTCGTTGATAGCACCGCCCCCGAGAAAAACGACGATTTTTTGCTTTTTTCGTTTCCGCGCTATCGCCGCTCCGACTTCTTTAATCTCTATATTTTTTTCCCTCTACCGTTATTTTCTTTCTTTCGTCCAATCGATTTCCCGTCTCTCTCGATCGTTCCTTACGGTTTGAAGATTTTCTAATTTCCGCGGCATGTCGATAAAATTGTAATTGCGATCGTAGGACGATTATCGAAGAAACAGTGGCGTGGCCAAGGAATTTATACATCGAGCTGGTCACGGACGATTGTCTTCGTCACGGTACGAATTGCATATATAATAGCTGTGAATGCGTTCGTCTCCGACGTATACGTATGTGTGTTTCTGGGCGTGATTCGCCACTGCCAAAATACGAGACGAGACGAGACGAAACCGACGATCGTTTCAGACGAACTGGCGACCAGTGGTCAGTCGATGGCTCGTCTCCGCTCGATTTTCCTTTTCTCTCTTTTATCCTCTCGAAGCAACGAATAAAAGCCAAGCGAACGGAATGAAGCGCTTGGATGCCGCAACAAGTTTTCATGGAAATTGGCATGATTTTTAAATTTGGCGCGCGTTCGAGCCGCGATTATTCGAAATGGTCGAACGCGCTCGTTCCGCTCGGTCGAGCGCATTTGCGTCAATCGCGACCGCGTCATGCCTTCTCCTTCGCGCGAACGGTTGAATTATGCGAGCGATTATCGTTAAAGCGAGATCGATCGTATCGAGATTAATGCGAGAGATGGGAATTAAGGAATCGCGTTAGAACGATCTTTTCTTTTTTTTTTTTTTGCAATGAAAATGGAAGAACGTCCGTTGCGATCGAAACGAGCGGGTGAGAAAGAAAGGAAACAACAGAAAAAGTAACAAGTAAGAGAAAGATCGAGGGGTGAGAGAGAGAGAGAGAGAGCGAGGATGGAAATTCGGATATCGTTCGTTCGAGTTTCACGGGGAGGAAGCGACGAAAGCCAAAGGCCAGGTCTACGCGCGAGCTTTATATCTTGGCGCAGCTTTAACATATTCATAGAAACTTCCGGCTTACGTCAAAGAGATTCTGAGCCGTGACGCGCGGGTGCATCCGCGTTATTATTATACGAAGACCGTGCTAGCGATAGGGATTAATTAACGTTGCATAGGCAGTCCCCCCGAAAGGAAAACCGAATTGGGCAACTCTTCGGTCTTTGGCTTTGTCGAACGACGAACGTCTCGGCTCTGTCGGAATTTATCGCGCGCGTTTAAAAAAAAAGAACAAGAAATGACACTTTCCCGACGCGACCCGAGCAAAGGCGATTTCTCTCTCTCTCTCTCTCTCTCTCTCTCTCTCTCTCTCTCTGTCTCGTAGAGTGACCTTAAATTGGCTCCGCTCGCCGGCTAGACCGAACTCAGACGCTTTTACGAGCAAGAGAAAACGGGACGGAAAATCTCTTGTACTTTGGCCGATCCAATCGTACCTTGTTTCTTGGCTAACGACGACCCTAACATGACTACGACGAAACTAACGGAACCATGTACTTTTCTGTCTTTTAAACAGATGCTATCGATGGGTTCGGCATTGGACGTTCGTAGAGGAGGAAGAGAAGGAGGCGAAGTAGGAGGAGGTGGAGGTGGACGTAGAGACGGAGGGGGTGGCGAGGCAACAAACGGAAACGCGTTGGCTCGAGGCGTTCGAATAGCAGCTGCCGCCGTTCGTGGACAGGGTGATGTCCTTCAGCAAGAAGCGATGGTCGCCGCAGCGAGAGACAGGGCGATCAGGACAGGTAGCGTGAGGCAAGATCTCGCCCTCAATCTACCTCCGCGGCTGGAGCTCCCGGATGGCGAGGAACGCCCTTACGGGGCGCAAACCAATCTGCATCTTCGTGACCCCTTGCAGGTGAGTTCTTTTTCCTCCTTCTCCACCTCTCCCTTCTCTGCCTCCTCCGCCGCCGCCGCCGCCGCCGTCGTCGTCGCCACCGCCGCGCCTCCTACTCTATCTCGTAGTCAAAACACGCGATAACGCGCGATTTGTGACGCGAGCAAAGACGCAACATCTTCCATTTATTTTCACGTTTACTTCGAGGAAAGAGACGATTCGCGTATCCCGGCGAGACCCAACGAGAGATCGATATTGTACCCGATCGAACGATCGGTAATAAAAGCCACGATCGAGAGCGCGGAAAGATCTCGATTCTGCGCGATCCGCTAGAAAATACGTTGTTCGACTTCAAAGCGTCTCGCGTCTTCCGACACCCGTTCCCGGCTTGTGCTGCGCGGAAAAAGGTTCGCGCGCGATTCGTACGGAAATCGTAGCGAAGGCTTTACACGGTGCGCGCCGTAAAATACCGTTTTGAATAAACCGCTCCCCGAGTGGTACGCGCGCCATCCTCCTAACGTTCTACCACGAATAATATATAATCATCTCGTTAAGCGTGTTAGCGCCAAAGGGGAGAGAGTATTGATTTCGATAAAAATACTTTAAGATCGTTTAACCATTCATTCGCTTTAGATCGCACTTCGCGCGGTAAATACTCACCCGCGGGCATTGTTTACCTTATCATTAATCCTATCCAGAGAGCGAACGTTTTAAGAAAAACAATGTCAACTTTTTAGGAAAGCGAGATCTACCAAAAGTGCATACGGCCACCACCAAACCGGACTATCTTCGATAGCGAGAGTCCACCCCCGTATCGTAGCCAATCGGCACTGTTGGAGCCACCGGAACAAATAGTACGCTGTCACAGCGCGGGTAGCTCCCTGCTGAAAATGTTTCGCAAGTTTCCAAGTTCTGCTAGTAGTAGTACGTCGTCGTCGTCGGCGGTGGGGGCACCGACGCCACCGAAAAAGTCCACCCTGTCCAGCTATTCCGAGTCCAGTAGCAACCTCAGCAATCTGTCCACTCTGACGGTGGTGCCCTGTGAAACGGACGAGAGTCAACAGGAGCAGCATCACCATCGGCAGAAACGCGTCTGATCCGAGGCCAGTGGTGGTGGATCCTCGTGTCCGAGGAAGAGGCGAGCGTTCCTTCCTTTCAAGAAGAAGAAGAAGAAGAAGAAGAAGAAGAAGAAGAAGAAGAAAAAGAAGACTCTTCTCTCGACAGCGTCATCGACCATCGACACCGACGACACGACGATCCTCCTACTCTTTCTTCGCGGTGCGCCACTTGAAGACTGAACTACGACCAATAGCAACGGCTACGCAAGACTTCTCTCTCCATTGCTTTTGGTTCGAGGACCAAGCGAGAACGACGCCGAAAGAGAGAGTAGAGTACGGAATGAGAGAGAGAGAGAGAAAGAGAGAGAGAGACAGAGACAGAGACAGAGAGAGAACAAGAAAGGAATACCTAGTCCTCTTCTTTTTCTTCTCTCTCTCTTCCTCTCTCCCTCTGTCGCTCTTTCTTCGTTTCTTTCTCTTTTTACTATATAAACGCTATCCTGCAGATCTCATACTATTCCAAAGCGCGATACATAGGAGAGGGAGAGATTAAATCTTGCAGAGAGAAAGAGAGAGAGAGAGAGAGAGAGAGAGAGAGAGAAACGAAGAGTTCGTATAAGCTGAGATGCTGCTATTTTATTTCCATGTAATCTCGTTCCAAGGGAGGAAGAGAGAGGGGGGGGGGAAAGGGAGAGGGACATAGGACTGGACCGTAATAAGGGAGAAGAAAATCTATCGCTCGCCTCCCCTTCGACGTCGATGGAATCGAATAATGGACGATTCGCAACAGTGTCGCAAAAGTTTTCTTCGAGAAAAGACTTAGTAAATTATTTATTGGCGATATTCGCGATCTGCCTTCTCTTATCGAGAAATTGTGGCAGACGAGAGTGAATGAGTGAGAATGAGAGAGAGAGAGAGAAAGAGAGAAAGGAATAAATGCGAGCGTGTTAGGGAAGGAAGACCAATTGAGAGTTGAAAGGGCAAAATAACGAAAAAAAAAAAAAACGGAGAGAAAGAGATGAAAAAGTAGTGCCAAGAGCGAAAATAAGAAGGAAAGAAACTTTGTAAATATTAGATTAGGTAGTTCAATATCACAATATAATTATTACGACTAAAAATTATATGCTACAATACCGATTAAAAGTAAACATCCAATATACGTTACGAACACGCATACCATTTAAAGATATGAGCTGGCACGCTCTCGGTGCCGGGCCGTACGAAAGTGATGTTTTTTTTTTTTCTTCGCGGGACACGCGCGTCTTTCTCTTTTTCAAAAAGATGGCCACGTTTTTTTAACGATCGTTGATTCGTCCCTTTTCTTTTCCTTGTCTAAACACGTACGTTTTCATTCTCGTAGGTTTTCTCGTTGCAAAGGATATGCTTTATATATATATATATTTTTTTCCTTTTCCTTGAAAGCGAAGAGAAAACCAGAGACGTTCACGTTTTAGTGATCGATCGATGGCACTCTTCTTTTTCAAACGCTTTGAAAAGCTACGACCCGATTGACGGAGATTAGGAGGAAATCGACAAGGACGCGTTCGAAGGACGCGTGGCCATCGGGGGGCTCGTTTCGCCAGTCGCGTATATTCGAATTTGACGGCGGCGCATATCCATCCACGTTTCGTACGGCCCTGCGTACATACGTCTGATATAAACACACGCTACTTTTATTATTATTCGAGTAGATAAGGCCTCAGTTTTTGACGAAATAGGACGAGATCCGTACCCGGTCGTTGCCTTTTCGAGTCTCGGCGTCGACGAGAGGAGTTGCGCGAGATCAAATAATTAATTAATTAATTAATCGATTAATAGCTAGAAGAAATTGTTTACACGGCGACCTTCGTCGATCTATTTTCGTACGAAATAGGCCGACGCGAATGAATTCGGATTCGAGATTAATTCCTAGGCGCGTAGTTTAAATCCGGTAAACGAGTAAAAAGAAATAGAACGATACGTCGTAGGTCTCCGCTGTATTCCAAAGTTCCTACCCGCGATCTTTTCTTCGACGATTTGTTTCTGACGCGAAGGAAGAAGACGAAGAAGAGGAGGAGGAAGAGGAGAGGAAGAAAAAAAAAGGAAAAATTAAGTAAAGGATAGATAGAGAATTTGGTAGATCGACTCGCGTCTCGTCGAGCCCGAGCTCGGATACGCTTCCCGGGACGGAACGAATCACCCGAGTATCTCATGAGAAGTCACCAATTATTGTAATTTTAAACGAAAAGAAATCCGACGAAGGGGAAGGAAAGTTTAAACAGGTGCGAACCATTTTCCGACGCGTTTCCCTCCAGCGATTCGCGGATCGCGTGCGTCGCGTGTCACGAGCTAGCCGCGAGATCGATTCGAAAAAAAGGAAAAAAAGAAAAAAGAAACGAGTCGGCTGAAACTGGAGCGCGCCGAGTACGATAGGAAAAATGTGTTTTAAAAGAAGCTTTTATTCGCGAACGGGCTGCGTGACATGTGCTCCCCGCCAGAGGTCGTAGCTTCCAAAATGTTGCGTTCTTTGACCGAAACTCGATCCGATTATCCACGTAGAAAAATTTTGCAAGTCGTTCACGATCAGGCTCGAGTATTTTTCTATCGTTGTCATTGAGAGCAAAAATATCGCCGTCCGAGGTTAAGAAATACTTGAAACCTACTTGCGACTTGTTGCTCGTAGAGGATATTCTATCCCGCTCTCAATTTATACAACAATAGGAAATTACGTTTAACGCGTATCGCAACGATTGTCCCAATGTATCGCCGTTTGAAATCTGTAGTACGTCATAAAAAATATCTTCGTAGGCCTACTCGTTTCATCCTTCGAGATACGCCGTAAGACCGAAAACTGTTATTTCGCTCGACGAATTCTCGACTCGATGAAATCACGAATGCTATTACCGTATTAAATATCTTTCCTTCGAGCAAATCGTTTGATCGTATCGATCAATTTTGGAAGACGATATTTTTCGTTCGGTGCGATCGCAATTGGAAAAATTCCACGTAAGGTTACGTAGACGATGCCTGTAAATATTTTGGAAAGTACGACCATTGGGTAAAATTGTTCATAGCCCGTTCTATATCGGCGAAACTCGAATGAAACGAATATTAGTAATTTTAATTGAAATGATATTCGCTGTTCCGGTTTTAGGTGATACTCGGCCAAGTAGCGCGCGACGTCGCGTTCCTTCGAATCTCGCGAGTTCTACCACGAATCACGCGACCGTGAATCGACCCATCGCGATTCGATAATCGAATTCGTTCGGCGCGTAAAAAATAACGTATAACGACGACAGAGTCGGAGGAGAAGCAGGAGAGAGAGAGAGAGAGAGAGTTGGGAGGAGAGGAAAGAAGAGGGTTGGAAGAGAGAGAGAGAGAGAGAGAGGGAGAGAGCAGTGTTTACCCAAAAGTCCGCTATCATGCCTTTTGAGAAAATATACATGTCCGGGCAGTTTTACAAACGAAATTCGACCCCGTGTTTCTCTCGACGCACGTTGCGAAACAACGTTCGCAATAACGTTCGCATTGGCAAAGTTTTCATATAGAGTGGAATAGGGGAGAATAAAAAAGCAAAGAAATCGTTTCTCCATCGCTCAAAATGTGTTCAACGCGCATGCAATATTTAAATGGCGAGGATCAATCGTAACCGTATTATTAACGATTGGGTCATCGACGTGGCCTTGCGATCGAGTGAGATGATACGCGTTCAGCGAAGAGATAAGAGAGGGAGAAAGATAGAGAACGAAAAGAAAATGCAATGGGTTCTGTGCAAGTCTCAATTAAATTGTAAATGTTATTAACTTAGATTGAATTTAAAGAAAAAAATAGAAGAAAAAAGAAAAGGAGAAAAAACGTAAGAAGTGAAATGACAATGGAAGTTACCTTAGATCGCTTACTAGACCGAGTTTATGCGCGGGCGATTAATGGAAAGTAAATCCGAAAGAAATTCGTCTAGGAAAAATCTCTTAATTATCATTAATCGTTAGAAGATTCTATAGCGCGCGATAATTTAACGATTTGTTAACGAGATTCGCGGTACGAGCGAAGATTATGAAATCGTGGCCTTTCGACGCAAACGAGAGAGAAAAGAAAAGAAAAGTAAAGAAAAAAAGAGGAAGAGGACGAACGACGAGGAGGTATTTCAAACTCGCCCGCCAATCGAAGAGACACGATCTTCCATTGGAGAGAGTCCAATTAGCTGTTTCACTCGGACGAACGGCTCGGTTCGAGCGTTGGATCTCGGTTCGATACTTATCGAAATGCACGACTTTCAAGACGACGCTTCTGCCATTTTATTATTTTCTTCTCTCGAATTTTGTCGATCTCGAAAGATCTTGTCGAGTGCCAAAGCAAATGGGAATTCGTCGACGAGATCGTTGTTTCGATCGTTCTTTGACCCTTCGATTTGTTATTTTTTTGTATTTGTTTTTATATATTGTTAATATGTGTACAAGACGTCTCACGTTTTATGACGTTCCTTGGTATATTGGAAAATACATATCATCTGATTATTAGTCTTTTTTTTTTTTTTTCTTTTTGTTTCTCTGTTTCGTTCGTCGTATTCGTACAGCGCGTAGGAACGATCGACGAGCGTCGAAACGATAAATTGATCTCGGACAGACGCGTTTTGACAAAATCATCGTGCGATGTGATCTGTGCGCGTCCTATGTACGCGGGATGGTATAAGCGTTAATACGCATTACGTACGCGTTGAAATTTTCTCGACTTTGACGAAAATAGTAGATTCGATCGTTCCTTATCGTCGTAGTCGGCTCAACGAGAACTCTCCAATGAATCTAGTCACGCCGAGCCGTACGTCCGCTCGTCGAAGTAAATCGGTCGATAAACTCTAGCTATTGTCATTAAAAATATTGAAATAGACCACCCGGACCGTCGAGGGAGAGAGATAGAGGGAGCGGGGGGGGGGGGGAGAAGGGGGAAAGGAACGTGTTCGAAAAAAATAACGTTGTTTCAATCATCATTTTCTTTTTCTTTTCTTTCCTCGGCGGCGATAGAGGCGGTCATCTTAGGCGCAAAATAATTATAATAATAATGATGAGATAATAATTATAATTAAATAAGAATAATAATGTGATTTCACGAGGTGTGTTCTAAACAAAATTTATTCGTAGCGTCGAGTTTTAACGAGCCAACTCCGAGTCGTTCGAGACGCGCAACGGAGTTTCGTATTTGACGTGCTCGCGCGCGCCAAGATAAAGAAAACGAAAGAAAGAGCGGAAGAAGTAGAGAAAAAAGAAAATTTTTTCTATATCCTTTTTTTTGTTTCGTTTCTAAGCTATAATTATATCGTACTGTTAATAAGATTGGTGTGTCTAGTCCCTCGCGATGAGAGAATATACTCGACAGAGAGAGAAAAAGAGAGAGAGAGAGAGAGAGAGAGAGAGAGAGACAGAAAGAAAGATAGATAGAAAAAATTTTGGTGCGAAGAAATAACGTCCAAAACTCTCCGAGACTCCTCATCGTAGAGCGTACATTTTTCTTGTTAAAAAAAATTTTTAAAAAAACACGCGTAAAGGGAAAGAGCGAGAGAAAAAAATTAAGCAAAGAATAATAATAACAACAGCAACAATAATAATAATAATAATAATAATAATAATAATGATAATAATAATAATAATAATAATAATGAATAAATAAATAAATAATAATATTAATAATAATCACATCATCATTAACATCATCAATGCACAGACCCGCTGACTGACGGAATTAAAATGTTTCCTAATCAAAATTTGTAAATGTCTCGTTGTTGTTTCGGGAACGCGCAGTGTCTTTGACAAAAAAAAAAAGAAAAAAAAAGAATAGAAAGAAAGGAAGGAATTGTGGAAAAGTGGGGAAACGGGAGGGAAGGATAGGGGAAATAAAATGAGACCGCGTCGTGTGTCGTTCGAACGAAGTAATGACTTTTCATTGTCGCGATTATACAAAGCAGGAAATGATAAGAGAGGGGGAGAGAGAGAGAGAGAGAGAGAGAGAGAGTGAGTGAGAGAAAGAAATTGGGAAAACCTTTTTTCAAAGTAATCGATCGATGTTGTAGAAACAGTGTCATTTTAAAGTAGTAGGTCGCTTCTACAGGAAAAAAAAGTAAAGTAAAGTAAACTAACTAAACTAAACTAAACTAAAGTAAAATAAAACGAGACTCATCCGGAAAAGGTACGAAGCTCAACGTTATTCGAAAATCGCGCGCTTCGCGAGCGCGCTCGAGGTAAGACGCGAGTCACCGTACAACATGGCATGCGCGCTTGCATGCGCGTGCAAGCTCGCGTGCATCTTCGGGCGCGCTGCGCCGTGCCGCGTACTCTACGGTTTTTTATACAGTAGGATTGTACCAATACCACATAGGGAAAAAAGATGTTCGTTGTTCACTGCTCTGGCTTGCTAGAAAAAAAAAAAAAAAAAGTATATTCGGGCCTCTCGGAGGCTGTTCGGATCAGAAGAAAAAAAGTAAAAAAGAAAAAGTCGGAGAGAAGGGGAGAGAGAGAGAGAGAGAGCCGTCGAATTAGAAGAAGAAAAAAAAACTAAAAACAATCGAACGTCGATCGAATATAAGCCTATCGATGTGAATTCAATCGAAAGTATAACTTGTTCCGGACAGTCCCCTTCGTGTGCCCATCGATATAAATCGGCAACATTTCGACATTGCAAGATTATTGGTGTACTTATCACGCAGTTTTCTACAAAATAAAGAAAACGATTTTGAAAAAAAAAAAAAAATGATAACACGAGCCACATATACCGCAAGTATTTTATTTTTCTTCTAACGACCATTTTTGCAACCTTTCCAGCGTTACTTTTTACAACAAAAGTCGGCCAAGGATAGAAGAGACCAGCGACGAATCATTGAAATTCTAGAGATCGTGATAACGATCTTTAGCGATCGATGTCAACGATCTATGATCGCAGTTTCGAGCGCCATCCGACGGCAATCCATCGGGACTAAATGTACTCCTGACGATAGGCAATGATCGTACACGCGTGTACTCGAGGAAACCAATAAGTATCACGCGCAATAAGCTTACTCTTTCAAAGGTAGTTTAGAAACTTTTATGTCTTCTTTTATTCGCAAGTAACATTAATTTCACTAATTCTTACGTATTTTCTTTTTTTCAAATTTTCTTCGGATCGATGCGTTAGAACGGATATATTGGCGTTAACGAAAATGTGAAATTATCGTGTCAAAGATTATCTACGCTCGAGATTTAGTACGAGATATGAAATAAAAAAAAGAAAAGAATATCGGAACCATAAATAGGTCTACGAGTAAGATTTAATCGACGAACTGGATCAGAAATCGCGCAGCGTAGAGATAAAAGAAGCGCTCGAAGGAGAGAAGCCGAACGAAGAGAGGAGATCGTAAAAATCGAAGGAACATGATCCAGGGATAAGTGGTATCGCGTTCGCAAGGTAAGGCAAGGAGAGACTTCTATTTCCGAGCGGACGACGTTCCAAATTTAAACGACGTCACCACCCGCATTTACGAACGGTCCTGCCTCCTCGGCTTCCTTACCCTACTCCCTTAAGCTGACTTTCACGAAAACCATACCTATATACCAAACGTGCGCGCAAGTCGATCGAGTCAATCGCAAACGACAAAGGACCAATCGTCCTCGCTAGCCAGGAAGGGAATCTAATCTACGTCGAGGTAATTGCCTGGATACCGACGTATTTTATTCCGGTGACACTCTAAAATATTACGGTATCCGCTTCTCCGTGTCATTCCATCGCTCTATTTTTGAACGGCGGAGAAGCTTCTAAGGGGACTTGTTTTGAATCCTCCTCTCGCGAGAGAAACGACTGCGCACGTTGCTCGAAAAAATCTCTCTCTCTTCCTCTCCCTCTCTCTCCCGCTCCCTCCCTTCCCCTCCCCCTCCCCCTCTCCTCTCCACGGTTAGGAACGACGAAAAGATGCTAAATTGCATCTAGTAGGAAGCAAGCACTTCATGGGCTCTATCGGAAACTAGAAACCTAGCACCGTTGATACCCCAGTCATTTATTTTTAGGATTAGGAAACGTGACTTTAGCTCCGGGATTGAATGAATAGAAACCGTTTCACTTCATCGCCGAGGGATTTCTTTTTTTAGTATCAACCACGGCAAACGCTTTGCTGCATTTTTAACGAAGGACTCTGGATACTTCTGTTAATTATTTTTAGGTACAGTCGATGCGAACGTAGCCCTTAAGATTCGATCGAACGCGAGAGCTCTTCGCCGGATTTCTTTTCTAGCGTTGCGCCGTTCGAAGAAACTTTAACGTAGATTTTAATTATCAAACGCGAATGTAGGTCTCATAATGAATGAACATTCCACGTCGTGCCGAGCATGAGCTTAGCATCGACTAGTAACCCTCTCATTTATTTTTAGAACCATTAGACGCGAGTTAAGCACGCAAATTGAATGGACACGTTCGTGGAAATTTTGGAATACGTTGCGTCGATTCTAAAGGTACCGTTGTCTCGGAAGTTCTATTCGAGAATAATTCCGATTCGAAGGATTGGCAGGCTCCCGATAATATCGACAATAATTATCTTCTTCAACGTAGAAGACACGCCAGATTTGGCGCCTGCATTAAAAGACTCGAATAAACGAACACTCGTTCTTCCGAACGATGTTTCTCAAAAGGCTCTTCTATTCATTGACGAGGTTCAAGAGAACGCGAACCTTTCTTTATACTGTTTCTTTTTTTTTTTACGTTTTCCTCTCCTATTATCGCTTTAATTCGAATTCCCTCTATCAACGTTTTATTCTTTTCGGTTATTGGTATCGTTAGCGAGGGGTTGCGTTTCGAGAAATGGAAAGAAAAAAGTAAAAGTCAATTTGGTCGTGTTTAGACGACGTCGCCGAGGCGGGGCGCGTGCGCGCGAAGCGTCGCGACGCAACCCAGACGCCTTCTTGAATGAAACCGTCGCGGCAGTCAGTTCGCATCAAGGCGTCCACCCTCGCTTTCACTTTCACGGACTTTATATTCTCGTATGGTCTCAGCCACGGCCGAGTGACCTCCCGACGGGATAAATCATTTCTTTTTTTCCGAAGACACAACGTCAGGTAGGATCACCAATTTGGTTCTCGTTTTCTTTTCTTTTCTTTCTTCTTCAAACCTCTTCGATTTTTATTTCCTTCATTTTTTATGCAACGAATGACAACCGCATTCGGTATGAATATCGAATTGGTATCGAATACGCATGTACGGTACTCCGTCGAGAACGACCTACCTTTTTTCATTTTTCGTTCTCTCTCTCTCCCTCTCTCTCATACGTTTTACGTTGACGGAGGAGTTTTTTTTATTCGAACGTTCCGTCCGTTACATCGTCATCCTAATACCCCCGTCTATGCTTTTTCAAGAGTTTCAAGCGCGATACATACGATATTATATATCAACGAGACTGTGTATTCTTAAAAAATAGTCGTTGCTTGTCTATCGAGAGGCCGGTTCTTTTGGAGCGGAAGCGAGGCCGCCCTTTCATCATCGCGAATCTCGATCGTTGCATATTTTCTTTTCGATCGGGTGCCTATTAGATCGACGTCGGTGATTTTCACGCCAACTCAAACAAACGATAGCCTAGCTAGACTCGCTAAGATTGGCGATCGTACAAACAATCGGTCCCACTTTTAGGAAACATCGGCGTGCTTCCCGATACTCTTTCGCTCCCATGCGGAAGACAAAGAAACGTTGACTCGCAAGGAACCACAAAACGATATAGATTTCTGATATAGATTCTCCTGGCATTTAATCTGGGATATATTTTTCGAAAGAGAATGTCGAAACGAGGTCGGAAAAATACGAGAAGCGTCTTTTCGCGATGTTCGTCGAATTCATCGAATCGCGCTTTACGATTTTAACATTCGATGACCCAGATAAAGGACACGCTCGATTACACGGATCCACCGGACTTTGATGCGGACGTGTAAGGGTCCCCTCGTAAACCTCTCTTAGTTAGACGGCAAAGCGCGCACCGACAGCACCACGGGGTGTCGTATATTTGCCGTGCAAATTAACGCCCTCGGTTGACCGTTAATCGTTCGGACAGTCCACACCGGAGATAGAACGACGTAGATCGGAAATACGAGGGAGAGAAAGACGTTGTCCTAGGAGTCTTGGCGTCGGAACGGCGTCGGATCGTTTCTTTTTTTTTTCTTCTTTTCTTTTGCTCTTTTATTCGGCCATTAGACTCGATACGCGCTAGACGTTTCTAACGAGAAATCTAGTGATAAAAGCGTACAATCAGAGCGACGACGGAGTAAACTTTCCACCGAACGAGCACCTTTTCTCTGTCCGAGGATGGATCCTCCGTTACTCAGGAATCGAGGACAATAATGGAGAATAATAATCGAGACGATGGTCTCGACTATCGGTTTATTACGTTCATAAAAAGATGACGCTCGGTCGATCTCGAGGAAGAGAAATATCGAGAAATATTTACGAGCGATTCTCGTGTTCGCGCGTCGAACGGCAAGAGTCGAGAGAACGGAAGGAAAATGGAAAATGTCTGGAGCAAATGGTTGCGGCCAAGCGGAAGTGCCGAATCCGTGCTCCCGGAAGTTGGCGCGCGTGTTCGTCGACGGACCAACGAACGGTTCGGTTTCCAGACTGATTTCCAGGAAAATCTAATTGGCAGAAGCAAGTGGTCCGTACTTACCCTACGTGCGTAGGAACGTCAACGAAGGAGAGATTACGTTAGGAATTCGTCAACGTTGCGTTAATTGGTTAGGACGGTACTCGTAGGAAATTTCAACGACGATTCGAGCAGGATTATTGCGACGTACCACGGCGCTCCAAGCGTCGTAGAGATACGTTCGAAGGTAGACGCGAACGGAAAGAGTCGAGGAAGAATGGAGGAGGAGAGTAAAGCAAAGGGTAGCTTTTAAGAGTACCAGCAATGGCCGTTATTGTCGATTTTACCGTACACGTTAAAGGTCCGTACACATCACCGTGGCAGCATAGATATGAGTGAACGTTATATAAGGCGGTCTTAATATAGCGAACACTCGCTGGACCTTAGCCATATTCATAGGCGAGAGAGAAAGAGAGAATACATTACACGTAGGCAGGCGCACATAAAGAAACCGACGCGCGAAGATAAGTCGATTTACCCGCGGTACTATCTTTTCGAAGGAACGTTATCGTCTCGATGATCGATACGAAACGATTAGATACCCTTAAATGACCGTCGAGACCGATAAGCGACAACACGAGACAAAATCGAATCGTTAAACGAGGAAAGCGAGAAGCAGAGGGCGTTACGACGTTGAACGCTCGACAGATGCGCGTAATTTAACATGGCATTAGACATCGTCGAAGAAGACGAGAGAGAGAGAGAGAGAGAGAGAGAGAGAGAAAGAGAACAGGCGTGGCCTTCGAGAGGCTCTCCTTTCACCGTGGGTCACTGGCCTCGGCTCCAGCTAACGACAACCGCGAACGTTCTTCCAGCTCTATAACGTGCCGAGAAGCGAACGATGGAAGAAAATCGTCGTTTCTTTCTCTCCTCTTTTTCACGATACCCGGCGCGATCGTCGCTGCTGCTCTCGCTCTCGGCTGACCGTCGTCGGCTGAGTTTTACCCGATCGTTTCTCCTTCTTATCGTTATCGCGATTAACAACGCACAACGCTTTTTTTCCAACGTATTTTAGGTTCCAGCGAAAATTTTCCGGAGGCGCTCGTCCGGAGAAAGGACGTTCGCAATTTTCCAAAGCAACAGGTATTCCTCGACGTAACGCGACTAGAGAGACTAGAGAGAAAGAGGGGGGGCGGAAGAGAAAACGGGGAAAAGATCTTTGCATCCTGGTCAAAGGAAGGACGATGGAAGCTATCGTCTCTCTCGCAAACAGAGAATTTAACGATTAATTCGTGGCTCGTATCCAATGACCGAGTGCCGATAAAAATAGCGATGAATTAAGGCGAAATCGAGTTAAAAGTTTCAAGAGGCAATCGATGTTTCAATGAAATGACAAAAAAATGATCGAATTAAAGCGAGGCTGCTTTGACGTTCTTCCCATTTGGAAAAAGAAAAAGCAAATAAATGTTCGAATTAAGTGATAAAAATACGCTCGAATGGCAATGAATCCACGCACGAAGAAATTTAAGAGAGGATCGTTTCAATCCGGCGTAACAATACACAAACAGCTAAGAATCGATAAATCCTTGGTCGGTTGCGATGCCTCGAAGAAAATGAACGAACGATATTGTAAAAATCTCCCTCGGGAGAATCTTTTTTCGAATTGGCGCGTATATCTCGCAGCCGTTTGGAACTTTAAATTTAGACGGAGCGAAGGAAGATTTCACCGAAGCTATCTTTCTCTCTCTCTCGCTCTCTCTTTCTCTTTCTCTCTCTTTCTCTCTCTCTCTCTCTCTCTCTCTCTCTCTCTCTTTTCGGCGTATCTCAAGGTGCACGTAATAGAGGAGAAATAGCATAAAAGCAACAATTCAAGCACGGCCCGCTCGTCCAACTAAGTAAACTTATCGTTGTATCTCTAAAGCTCGGCAGTTATAATACATACCTGTGTAATGGTATGGGAGCATGCTTCGAGCCTTCTCGTTTTTCAAACGAACAAAATGGCGAGCTCGTCGACGAAGCCGAACCAAAATATCTTAGAAGGAAAATCTCGTGGCTGCATTGTAATTACATCGTGTGAACCGATTCGCTTGGATGGTTTAATTTCTAGACCGTTCAACGTTGGATATTAGAAAGACGTATGCTTGGCACATTGAGATCCGCCATTGTTACGGGCGTTCGACCGTCACCAGGATTCAGACTCGGCGTTCGGATAAATTAACGCTCGCTTTGTCTTCCCTCCCTCGCGTCTTTTCTTTCCCTCTATTTTCGTGCGCGCGAGTTTGCGCCTGCCTGGATAAATTCGTCCGCGAAAAACAAAGGAAAATGGTGGAAATCCAAAGAAGAAAGAAAATCGTCGATCGGTGTTGGTAGAGGGTGTGTCTTTTTCCGCTTTGCTGCCGCTTAAGTAGAGTTCGCCAGCAAAGGGGAACAGGCCGACCCTCCCGCATTAAATGGATTCCTTCCGCTCTTATCTTCTTTTCCTTTCGGAAAGGACCAATCGCGTTAGAACGGACGAGAACGCTCTTGGAAAAGTTGGTAAGTGACACGTTTTCTCTGTCTTTTCTGCGAGAAAAATAAAGTTTCGGCCAAAAAGTTGGAGGAACGATCCCGTTGCGTTTGAAGTATTAATAACGAGGGACGCGGGCATAAATCCGCATCCCCAGGTGCAGCAGCGCGCGTGCCACCGAGCACGACGTATTAATATCCGTCTCATGTGCCTTCGCCCGATATCGTATTTCTCGGTCACTCGATCGACTCTCTTTCGCCTCTTTCTCGAAGGGGCCATTTTATGCAGATTTCGAATTTCCAGAAGCCAGCTACCGAGAGAGAGAGAGAGAGAGAGAGAGAGAGAGAAAAGGTTGCTGCTTCTCCTTAGTCGGACGGATTAATAGTCCATTGCCGAGTTTGAGGTATATTTTCGTCCGGACGTCGAACGACGAGCTTACTCGCGATTCGCTGCCTCCCTCGCAGACTCCTCTCGCGAAAGTTATAACCGAGTATCTCAATCTGCCTCTAAAAACACTCTCTTACTTTCTCTCTCTCTCCCTCTCTCTCTCTCTCTCTCTCTCTCTCTCTCTATCTGAGCGAAGATAGAAAGTAATGTCGCGCGCACGTCGGTTATTTAAGTCAAGAGATAGGAGATATTATGTTACCAAGCCTTTAAGATCCTTCCGTGTACGCGTCGGCCGATTAATCATCGACTTTTCTACTTTCTTCAAAGAAAATCTTCTCCCGAAGGTGGAAGGTGGATCGATCGCGACGTCGCTCGGTCCAACTCTTACCAATGATCGCGATTAACGAGTACGAACGACGAGACGCGTTCTCTCTCGATTCACTTATTCTTTTCGTTACACGTTTGGTTGCCTTTGGCATAGCTTCGTTGTTTGCACAGCTGTCCTCGATAAAATACGATGCTCGTTAGGATACCTTCAAGCGATACATTCAAATCGATCTCGTTTTTCTTCGATCTTCAAATCTAACAGCTAGCTCTTTGCCCGTTGCTATTACTTTAACGCGCATATAGACCGAAGCGCGATGTCTCTTTCTTCCTCTCGTATCTCCGCTCTCAAAAAATGACAAGTATCTCGTATCCAATAATTGATAGTTCACGGTCTGGCTCGTTACACGTGACACGAC
The DNA here is from genome assembly GCF_014466175.1 of Vespula pensylvanica. Classification (NCBI taxonomy): domain Eukaryota; kingdom Metazoa; phylum Arthropoda; class Insecta; order Hymenoptera; family Vespidae; genus Vespula; species Vespula pensylvanica. The sequence goes on from NC_057696.1 coordinate 5,307,294, forward strand.
TCTAAGCAGTCCTTTCGTAACGAAGTGTGCTACGTTCGCGATGAGTTGGGCGTGACGAGACGTAATCTCTCGGTTAGAGTCTTGACGTTTGATTGGCAAAGCAAACAGTGGGATACTCGTTCGCGTAGGCGTACAAATTCACGGCGAGATCTTTGCGTCAAAATATACGACGGTAATCGGGGATACCATCGGAGATACGAAGGATTCGTTTTAAAAATGAAATAATCGTGGATAAATGAGTTTTTATCTTTCCAGCATCGTTCGCTATAAATACCTATTTAGAGTTAATGTTGCAAGAGACTTTGGTAAAGGAAAAAAAAAAGATCGAGAAGAAGATGGAAAGTGGAAACGCCATAAATCATCGAGATCTTCAAGATCATCGGGATCATCGTTCCACGTCTTCTCCTCACCCGCTCGAAAAGTTTCTGGTAACTGATCTCGGTATTCGCGCTAGCTGAGAACGACGCTAAAGATGGTGATTATTTTTGTCGCAGGTACGCAAAGTAAGAAGCCGTCAACGAGATCAGGATGAATCTACTAGAGCGGAAACGAAGCGTAAGAAGCGTCCGTATCGTCGGTGACAGATCGATGGACGCTGTCGTCGTAGATGGTTTAGATTCTAACTCCGGTAGGTCGACTGCTCTCTCTCTCTCTCTCTCTCTCTCTCTCTCTCTCTCTCTCTTGGTCCGGTCTATGTAAAAAATGATCTATTTGACAGGTAGCACGCGCGCATCCACATCCCAAAGGTCTTGCCTCGAAAAGCTCGTTCCATCCCTGCTCGCATCAATTAGTTCGAGAATGATTTACGACATTGGCCGAGCGAGAAAGCGAAAATTTACATTGTCGACGCTAACCACAATTGTCCACGGCTATCGCGACGAAGAAGACCAAAGGAGGGATGAAGAGACGGTAGAGTTATTTCGTAGCGCGTGTGGCCTCCGCTCGGAAGAGACGTACCTACCACCGTGTGATTTATAAGATCGCGAAAGGGACGGACCGTTCGTTCCTCAATCCTGCCTCCGTGGTGCATCAACGGTGCTCTCTTCGGTCCTCCTTTTTTCTCCTCTTTCCATCTCCGATCCTCTCCGGATTCTCTGGAATTCGGCTCATTACGCCTACGCTTTATCTTCAATTATTTCGCATCGAATTTATATCGCGAATTTATGTCGCGCTTTACTACCTCCTAAGAATTTCATTTAATTAGCTAAGACATTCCGGTACTACGTATAGATCATTCTACGTAGAATCATTTGTAAAAATCGTTTAAAGACGCAAACGACAAGGTGCAACGCACAAATAGGTAAGAAATGTAGCGGCGAAGGACGGGCTAACGCGTTAGCGAGAGATTGGACGACGACATGCTTGATTTATACCTATCGTAAAGGTAATAGATAATACGATCCAAGCGACGTCACGTCAATCTTAAGAGGACGTTAATTAATTTAGACACCGAAACCTTTGGAATTCGACCAAGCGTTGATCTTTTCTCTCTCTCTCTCTCTCTCTCTCTCTCTCTCTCTCTCTCTCTCTCTCTCTCTCTGTCCCTCTCTCTTTCTTTCCCTCTTCCTTGACGATAAACTCACGACAGATAGGAGTATATTTCGCGATCAAGTCAACATGAATTCCACGGAAGCTCGGTGACTATGCCATTAAATCGAAATCTTTCATATTTCCCGAGATTTTTGCTCGGACCGAGCTTTTTATAGAGACGACGACTCGCGTTTCTCGCAAAGGCACGCACGAATGCCGCGATATCGACTTGGCCGCGTTGATCGGGTAGCATCTGGTAACGCTGACCCAAGATCGTAAACTCGCAAAATAAAAGAACGAAAAGAAGGTTACGGGGATGATTTAATGCTTCTAAAATTATTATGGGAAACCATGAAGAGTAACAGGATCGAATAAAATTCTCGATTTCGCGTATTTGTCGAAGTCGGATATAATGTCGCCAGGAATAGTTAACGATCGGAGCCATATCGAAAAGTAGAAAGCTTCGTGCTTTTAACATCTTGTTTGTATTTTCAGCCGCTTCGAAAGGATCGTAAAATCATTTTCGATGACATTTACGACGTCCACGAGATAGGAATAATTATTTTTCATCGTTTCGCGAAACGGAAGATAGTCGGAGATCGCCCGCGCGCTCGCTGACCTAGTTTCTTTTCTCGGAAATTTGTCGTTCTCTTTAAACGAACCCTAACGACTCGACTCGATTTCCGTCTAGTTGATTGGGACATCACGAGTTACGACGAGAGAGAGAGAGAGAGAGATCAAAGGCGAGTATCGCGGTGCTAGCAAAAATCCTGCTGTTCCTCCGTCTACGAGCCTACCCTCGATCACACCTATATAACACTTTCCAGGGTGATAAATCAGCCGAGTCCCTCCTGCCGTCGTATAATAGTCTTTGAAACACCGAGCAAACCGTTCTCTCTCGCTCTCCCAGCCGCGCACATGCATACACACGCGCGCGCGCGCCTAGATGCTTCAGAATGCGACTATCGATCATGAAACTCACGAGCCGAGTCAAACCGGTGCGCGAGCTCCGGCCATTATTTTAATCGCTCTTTTTGGGATCCTATTGTCGCTGATTTATGAGAGTGCCCGAAATGTTTCTCTCTTTCGTCGCTTTAAATATAATACATTCCAATGTGCAAAAGTTCGATAGTCGGATCTTTCTCGCCGCCCCTCGTTATCTTTATTATTACTGTTATTAAAACGATATCGTAAGATGTAACAATGTCTAAAGAGAAGAAAGAAAAAGGAAAAGAAAAAAGCGCGCACGTAGGTTTGTTTGACAACCCCAACAGGATTCTTGCATCAAGGAGCACTTTGAGGTCTTTACGACGACGTCCAAGAGCGACTTTTCCGTGAAACGATGGGAAAGGAGAATCATGCTGCGAATCGTATAATTCCATCAAGGAAAAATAAAAACTATCAAAACTACAGGTTAAGAAGCATTCGTTTTTCTCTTATGGGAAGCGTTCGAACGCTATACGACGAAACGCAACAACGTTGTCGATTTAGTCTTTACAAGAAGTAAAAGAGCAAGAAGCAAAAGAGAAGATTCCGAAATAACGTATAAAACCGAGTCTAGGCTCGTAGTCCTTTTCCAGATGGCAAGAAAATTTGCGAGCAGCATGCTGTACCGATATGTGGGTGCAACGTATACGTACTACTCCTTATTTCTCTCTTTCTCTTTCTCTGGCACAGTAATGGGACGGTAACGAAAGCTGACGCACCGCGAACGTCTCTGGACCGTATCCAAAATTGGGTTCCAAACGTTTAAACAGGAAAACGCCGTGCTCGCTCGCTCGCTCTTTCGCTGGCAAATTTCAAGAACGACTTTACGATCGATCCGTTCGGCTGTTCGTAAAATTTAGATCGACTGACCGCGATTAGCCGCGCGTACGTATACGTGCATTTATCTACGTACTTGATCATTTCCACGACAGTTAGTTCATAAGTGTCACGTTAGAAATTTCCTGGAATTTATTGAAATATATCCAAAATTGATACCACGAGGTTTCACCTCGAGTTTCGAGTTGGATTTACGTAGACAAGGATACTTCTTCGAGAGCCTTTCGCCGCTCGGAATTCATAAATATTTCGTTCGTATGCTAAAATAAAGCTCCATCCTGAATGCGTCAGCTCTCGTTAGCCTCGACGACTGAATCATCAGATTTTCGAGCCGATAGCGAACGTCTGCACGGCCACACTGACGTACAAATCGTACGCCTTGTGTCCTCTTCCAGTTCTTTAATATTATATTTAACTATTATTCTTTTTTCCTCAATTTCTACTATTTTCCACGGAAGTACGCGTAACTCGAAAAACCAAGACGAACGAGGAAGGGGCAAAGGATTAACTCGTGACAGCGTAATGCGCGTGAAATCGTTCTCATCGCGTGTAAAACCGTACGCAGAATCATTGGATGCAGGACGGTAACGAGAGAAATATCGAGCAATAAACGTCGATTGTGAAGCTCGTTAGCCTCGTTATATTCTCGTCGCCCTACGAGCACGTCGTTCGTAGAACGAGAATCACAAAAGTTCGAATTTTCGAATCGAATGGTCGTATTAACGATAAAAGGTAGAATAATTTTAGTAAGATTTTGTTTGATATAAAAAGAAATAAAAGGAAACGGTCGTGGAAGAATGATGGCGCAGTTTTATTCGAACCTATCATAGGTATTGCACATTCCATTATCTTTCAACGTCGAAAAGTATTCTCTCAAACTCGAACGAAGACTCTGGAAGAACGACGAACGAAGAATTCGAAAAACGCGCCCGCTGCGAGTGCGCGTAGCGCCACCTGGCTCCTCGCTTCCTATCCGGAATAGTAGCAAGAAAATGGCAGCTGCGCGCAAAATCGTGTTTATTTACGCGCTGTCTACGATTGATTGATCACAAAGTATCGTAAAGTAATCGAGCCGAGCGGGAAAGCGAGCAACTTTGTCAGTGGATCGTTGAAAATGAACGATAGGATTGGTTAGAGGAGAAGGAAAGATAGAAAGGGACGTTTGAAAATATCAACCGAATGAATATTTTCTTGGTGGTGGTTTCGCGTACGCATACGTAGTTGCCTCGAGTCTTTGTGTCGGACGAATCTAACCTCTGAAAGGAATCGCGCAGTAGCGCCGTACCTACGCGTTCTGGAATTTTCCTAGGAACTGTCAAGGTTCGTTCGCCGACGCATACAGTGGCCCTCCACCGCTATTTTTCGGCACGATGCCATGTTTCCGCGTTCCCTGAGTCCACGAGCGTTCAAAATTTTGACCATGGCTGACGAAGTTCTGCCGGCGAGTTTGGAGAAGCTCGAAATCGATCGTCTCTCGTCGAGTTGTCCCCAGTGAGTATTTCCTTCCGATATTATGTCTTCCTTTCTAATTCTTCGATCTTATCTTAATTCTTCTGATTTTCGTCTTACGCGGAACGTCTTTTTCTCTTTCTCTCTTTCTCTCTCTCTCTCCCTCCCTCCCCCTCTCTCTCTCCTGTGACCTATTCTCGGTCAAGGTCTTTCGTTTAACCAATTACCAGTCAACTTTGTTCGACGAACGAAGCCGTTTGTATTCTCGATGCGTAGAAAAATAGGAAAGTGTATCTCGAGAAACTGACGTTGCTGAGAGAGAGAAAAAGAGAGGGAGAGAAAACATGCATAGTCACATTTGCCGTTCGAACGTGATCGATGTATTTTGCTTTGCTCGATTGCATAATATGCGAGAAAGCAAACGTTTAACGATACAAGCAGTTTCAAGGCTCAGAGCCGAAAGAGATGACTCATCCGTTGACTTATTCAAAATCTTTTCTCTCCTTTTATTCGCCGTCAGTGTTTTCGAGTTTATGTCCATGTATTCGATACTAAGTGATAAATACTTCTTCCTTCTCATCGAAGGAAGAGCAGGCTCCTCCTGAAAACCGAACGACTAAAAGTCCCTCGTACTTGTTTTTGTTTCAGCATCGCTTCGACCGAAAACTTGAAACCAAGCAATCCTTTTAGAACGACAGGCAAGAGCGCGAGTCCAGATTGCAGTTACTTGTTTAGAAGAAGATCGATGCCTAATAGATCAGTGCCATCCACGACGATTACCCGGGGTGTAAAAAGTACAACGAACTTTAAGCCTTCTAAGAACGAAAGACTTAACGACAAGACGAAAAAGAACTCTATCATTAAGGAGGCTGTTTTGCAACTGGGTTCTACCGACTCTAATCGTTTAAGTGATAACGTAGCGGGTACTCTGCTCAAACAGACCTGCAGATACAGTATTCCTGGTAGAAATTGTAAAACTTTTGGTCACGGTTCTGTCACTAAAGACTTTAAGGCGTTAAATATTAGTCAGGACTCTAGACAAGCTAAAGACGATACCAGCATCCAAGACAATTATCAAGGTGGAAGTTTTCAACGCGCTCGCAGTAATACGATGCCAAGCTTAAAGAGAGGTCCCGGTCCCGGCGGAGGTGGCCAACAAGACGCGATCTCCGTATCCGGGCAATCCCCAAATACGAACACTTGCTCCGTACAAGCGCGTATATCACCGCCCTCCTGTGACGTTACTATAGACGAACTTGCCAGCTACTTCGAGGAGTTTGTTCATATTCCAAAGAAGATGTCTCACATGGCAGAAATGATGTACATTTAACCGCGACAATACGCGTTTGCTGTGACAAGATTTAATTTGGTACCTAAATTATAATCTAATAAAAGGCAAAATAATTCATAAAGCTTATTCGATGCCGAGAAGCAAAAAATAATCACGAGTTATTTTTGTTCTTTCTCTTTTCTTTACTGGGAAATTGTTTGCACTTATTAAGACGATAGATATGCATGTTGCTATTCGACCTCTCTGTGTTTCTCTCCATTATACGTTTCCTGTGTCTCGTTTCAATTGTAAAGATAAACTCATTATTTAAGAAGTTTTTTGTATTTCGAAGTAAATTATTGGTCTTGGAATAAATCTCCTGGGATCAAAACGTTATGCCGATGAAAAGCTCCAATGTACTTTTTACCTATGCGTTACTGCGACGTCCTTCCGATCGATCGAAAGAAATAATCACGACATTGTATAAATGAATAAACACGCAAGGTGCCAACGGGAAGAAATATTTTAACGACGCAATATGGTACATAATATATTTATCTGTATAGGCTTAAGGTAATTAATCCAATAATACAAAGTAATCATTAAATTACTTAATGATAATAAGCTTTGGTACATAAAAAATGATGACGTTATACATATACAGATTCTTTTATCTCAGAGAATAGCGTGGTGAATCGCGTATTTACGTGGCGTCTGTTACGTTAGAACGATCGAATACAATGAAAAAATATTTCTTTTGTTCCGTGCTCGCGCACCACGTGACGACCATTTTGTTGTTGCTGCCGCTGTTGCTGCCGCTGTTGTTGTTGTTGTTGCTGCTGCTGCTGTTGTTGTTGCTGCTGCTGCTGTTATCGTTCGAAAGTGCATGTAATTCGCGACGAATAACCAACCGTTAAACTTGTTACTATATACACAACATTAGTTACGTGTAATGTCGCGGTAATCCCGTGCAATGTTCAAACTCTGTATCAAAACGTGAGGTCTGCCGCTATATCACAGATTTATCAAGATTTCATTTGAACGGGGCAACGGCGAGATACGCGTTCATAGAGATAGGAATTTGTCGAATCGAGATAGTATCACGATATACACCAAGCGAGCCATAGGGCTCGTATTTTCTTTCGTTAGGTACACGATAGAACGAATGAGAATGCCTTTGGAATTGCCGCCGTAACGTTTGATTCTTTTAATTATAGAATGGCAGTGGGAACGTGGCGAATCGTTTGTTCTTAAAAATGATTTATCCTCTTCGACGAAGAAACGAGCACGTCGATCACGTGATGCTTTTGCAAGAGTCTAAAGTTAGAAGAAACGAAAAAAAAAAAAAGTTAAAATAGATAGCGGGGGAAAAGAAGTCTCTCTGGTCTATTACCGATGCGCTCGATATCAATGAAATCATTCTTTTTTTCGCAATCTGTATCTCTTTCTCTTCTTCCACCTCATAATCCATTGTTATATGGAATCGAACTTGCATAAAACTATTCTACAAACTACTACGGCGACACTCGATCGTCGGCAAAACTTTCAAATGATCATTCCTCTTTTTCTAAACCTCACGAGAAAACAACAACATTTTGATCAGTATAAAACGCTCATAGAAAAATGTACTGGACGTGGTAATAGCTATCTAAAGCTACGAAACGTGACATTTTTAACGCGCATATCACCGCTTACATCTTTTCTTTCTCGCGTTCTCGTGTTTTTTTTCTTTTTTTTTTCTTTTTCTTTTTTTTTTTTTTTTTTAATTTTCGTTAATGTCGCGCCAATCGACTAATTCGCAGTAAAATGCTCGTGAAAAATATTTAGTTAGGACACGCGTAACACAATTATTTTCTTTCTCTCTCTCTTTCTCTCTTCACAATGAAATTTCGATAAACTAATGATTTATATCCATAGACTTAATCCTAACGATACGATTTCGCATGGGACGACGACGAAATAGACGAAATATCGGACACCCTCTCCCTCTCTAAAAAGGAAAACGTGCGGATACGTGGATTAAATGACGTATCGATTTTCTCAGGAGATTCGAATAACTATCGCGTTTAATTATTTTTTAACGTTCCTACCTTTTTCATCTACGTTCTAATTTTAACTTGTCGTTCGTATGTATCTTTAGTAAAAAATTTACAATTCTCCTCTCTTTTTCTTCCTCTTTCATTCAGACATTTTGTACGAATAACATCGATGGCTTATTATATCTTGCGTTCCATTTTCTACTAGATCGCATCTTTTACGCATCGCACACGCACACGTACGCAAGGAGATAATATAAAGTTTCTTTTTTCCGTTGTACACACACGCGCGCGCATACTCTGGTTTATACCAATTTAGTAACTTTTTTAAACTCTTCCTTTCTTGCTTTCTTTCTCTCTTTCGCTCACACACGCACTCTCTCTCTCTCTCTCTCTCTCTCTCTCCCGTATTATCAATTGCGAAAACACTAATCTCTAATACCTCACACGTCATAATCGACAATATTTCGCGAAAAGTGCAATCTAAAGGAAAGATCTTGCACGTACGTAACTTGTTTTATCGTAGCTATTGCAGATATAATGCATAATTTGTTAAACGCAAAGAAAATAGATTAACCGCACACCGTTGGTCTCCCGTTTTCATGGTATTTTTCGCGACTTAGCGAAGAATCACAGCTAAAAATAATCGTACGAATGGTACTGGATTAAATACTTGCATCCTTGATATAAACAAACTAGTATGCCTTTGTCTTAAAAGAAACAAAAATGAAACTCAAACATGACGTGTACCATGTAAGTGTATAATCATATTCCCTAGTCGCGAAATCTCTTTGTTTCGTTTCATCGACACATTAATTTGTGCATTTTTGACGATATTCGATATAACAATTGATGAATAATTAATCCGTACGATAATTTTTGAGGGTGTCGAAAGATTTCTTTCCATTAGGAAAACTCGACTACGATCGGAGATCAATGACAAAAATTATTATTACGTATCGTTATCTCTCTCTTTCTCTCTTTATCCGTTCGAAATCGACAACGATCTAACGGTCTAAAATATGATTATATCATCTATGACTTTTAAATACTACCTATACTACCTTTCAATTCGTATCAACGCTACTGCTCTACACACCTTAATTAATATTAATATTTCGATCAAACATCGTTCACTTAATATTTCTCAAAATGGTGAAAACGTTTGACGAACGATTCATTCAAGATTTCATATGTTTGCGCGCACGCGCACACGCACACGCACACACCCACGCACACGCACGCGAGACAAATTTTTATACTCTCCTTTCATTTCAGTCGGGGTAACACATGAGGTTCAAAAATCCGGCAGTTATTCACAATTGGTCACGAAGCTTAATTCAATTTGGTACTTTTTAGATAGTCGTTTCCTTCTTCGCTCTTTTTTTTCTTTTTTCTTTTATTTCTCTTACGTAAGACGTTGAAAGATTTTTCGGCAGTTATTCACGATTGGTCAGAAGAATGTTAACCTGATAAATAATACCTATGAAATCGATAAAGTTCATGGCACACAAGGTTTTCCGTCATCGAGAGAGAGTATCTCTATCGTAAAGAATAGTCGCGCGTTCTTATAAAATCGCCGTAATCATCCCTATTGCGTCAAGAAACGAGTCGCACATTCGTCCTTAGTATTTTTCCATTGGCTTCCTTGGTCGGTAACGGATTTCGATCAACGGTTTCTCAATTTTCCGACGTCATCGTCAACAATAACGATCCCACTTGGTTATCGCCGTTTTTGCGTTTATTCTTTAGCAATAAATACCGTAAAATTCCATGGCACAGTTGATGTGCGCTGTATGAAAATGACCGTGCGGCACCATGTGACTCTGCATGTGGGCTGTGTATCAGTCCGTCGGTGGCTCGAGATAAGGTATTTCACTAGTGACGTTAAACGACTCGAAATAATGATTAAGGAACTCGAAGGTGGGTCGTTTCTCGGGACTGGCGTCCCAGCACTGTAACATTAATCGATATATACTGTCCGGCAGTGGATGATTCAATGGTTTGGGCATACGGTAACCTTTGTCGACTTGCTCGATCACTTCTCGGCCGTGCATACCTGAGGAAAACGTTGATTTTGTTATCGGTCGACGAGATTTTACGAAAAGTAAGGGTTGCGTCGTGTTTACTTACCGGGATAAGGAACTTGTCCGTAAGTGAATAACTCCATGAGTAAAATACCATAGGACCAAACGTCGCTCTTGATGCTGAACCTTCCGTAAACGATGGCTTCGGGAGCGGTCCACTTTACCGGGAACCTACTTCCCTGTTTGGGACAATATTCGTCGTCCTCGATCACTCTAGCGAGGCCAAAGTCGCAAATCTTTGCCTTGTTCTTCTCGCCTATGAGAACGTTCCTAGCCGCTAGATCTCTGTGTATCAATTGTTTGCTCTCGAGGTGTTCCATCCCGGAGGCAACCTGGGCGGCGATGTAAATCAAGTCCTCGAATTGCATGTACTTGCCATCGCCGGTACGTAAAAAGTCCAAGAGACTCCCGTTGCACATGTACTCTTGGACGATGTAAATCGGTTCCTCCTTGGAGCAGACCGCGTAGAGGGCGACCAAGTGTCGGTGACGAAACTGTTTCATTATCGCGGCTTCCTGGAGGAACGCTTCGGTCGACATGGTACCCGGACGAAGCGTCTTCACCGCCACTTCGATTTTGTTCCGCCATTTGCCGTAGTAAACCTCGCCGAAGTTACCGTGTCCCAATTTCCTTATCAGCTGTATCTCGTTCCTGTTGATCTCCCATTTGTCGCGCAATTCTGGGCCCAGATCCCACATGTCCGGCTGGGGCTTCGGGCAGGGCTTCGATAAAACGTGACAAAGGCCTAACGCGTTTTCTGAATACGAAAGAACGATCGAGTCGATTAGTAGGGCCTCGCGATCGCACTAAATTTCATCAAAGAGATATACTCACTGCTGTACGCCATAACGAGAGCTGGCAAGGTTGGGAATGTCTGATTCGTGGCGATAAAGAAGCCGCCATTGTCTAAGGGTTTGATCTTGTAGTGTTTCACGTGATGACCCCTGCCTTCTTCCCAGTCCTTTACCGACAGGCTGTAACCCCTTGGATTGTGCTCGCTCGGTCTGACCAAAAACGTGCCGCGTGGATTTTCATCGACCAGCAACAACTTTCCTGCTTCCTTACGCGAGACGTTCTCGAAGAACCAACTGCAAACGACGATACATGGTATTAGACTTTTACGTGCTACGTCTCGCATCTTTGGGTTCTAACGAAGAAAATGGAAAATTGGCCGACACGCACTCTTCGCTCTCGACGGAACGTTCGACCGCTACGAAGTTCCACGGGATCAGACCCTCCTGCAGGGTCGTCAAGTGTAAAACCTTCCACCAGTCAGGCTCGGAATCATCCAAAACTTCCATTCTGTCGCCTTTGACGAAGCTCACGTCGGTGCTCTCGCGAGCCGTGTAATTGTACAGAGCCACGACGATTTTGTTCGCTCGTTGGGAGTGAGCTATTAAAAAAATGATCGCACTTGACGAGAAAGCTTTTCAACGTCGGACACGTCGGAGCACCTTATCGGAGAGCAACGATCGCATTAGCGGGGAGAAGTTGAATAAAAAGAAAAAGAGAAGGAAGGAGAGAAAGAGAAAAGAAAAAAAAAATCACTAGTTCGATCTACTACGACCAAGATAAACCAAGATGAGAACGTAAAATAATACACACATGCAGGCATAACGACAGGCGAGCTTGTTTTACGTGGGTGATGCGGTATCTGTAGCTTACAAGGTGTCGGCCTCGGACGGATAATATCCGCCCTGGCTTGCACGCCTCTCTGGTTTGGATCGGCTGTGTATCGGTCCAAGGAACCGCCATTGCTGTGCTTCGAGCTCAATCCAGTTTCTGCTTTCGTGTAACCTGTAAACGAGCGGAAAAGTAGTCCTTTAATCGAGATCGGATCCCTCTTCGTTCCTCGTTGAAACTCACCGATCGGTTGAGGCTCCTGTCGTTTGCTACAACACTTGCCCATTTTGTTTCACGTTCCCGACGTTCTTCCGTCTCGATCGTTAGAACATTCGAATCTCCTCAGGATTCCCGTGAAGCGTCTTCATTTCTTCGTCCTTTCAAATAATCCTCCTCCACCTGTCCATCCTGTGGGTGCGTGCGTGCGTGCGTGCGTGCGTGCGTGCGTCGTGCGTACCTACGACAGGATAGAGAAACGAATCAGATACGATTATCGTCATTCCACCGATCGTCTCTGTGTCGCGTGGAATCGCAATGGAGGTCGATCGCAGGATGCAGGTCGCGCATGTTAATGTCCGGTTGTCACTCAACTTCGGTCGAGCGTAAAAAATAGCGAGACTCGATAATAATGCATTATCGTTATCACGATCGTAATTCTTAAAGGCTTATTCTTTTTTCTTTTTCTTTTCTTCTTCCTCTTTATTTCCTTCCATTCTTCTTTCTCGGATATACCGAACAAAGAAATTGGAAATTAATTACGTCGCCTCTCGAGAACTCTGTTCGCCCCTGAAAATCGGCAACGTTCCGTGCCACGTCGGTAACGATGGTCGCCGAATCGTCGGTAACAACATTTTGTTGAACTCTTTTTTTATTTTGACGCGTGTAGTTCGAGGCAATTAATCTCGTTGCAAGAGATCCAGAACACGAACACGGCCGAGCGTGCAATTTCGCGTGGCATTATTTCTAACGTGGAATTGCCTTCGACGTTTCTTATCAACAAGAAAGGCCAACGTTGCGACCGTTTTGCGATTGGTACGTGCAACGGAGAGAAAGACAACGAATCTGTGTGAATCTTTGAAATTAACTTTGAATCGTGCTCGCCGAGAGAGAGAGAGAGTTTGAAGGGGGGGAGGGGGGGGAGAAGAGAGTTTGGCTCTCTCTCTTAAGGGTTTACGAATACGTTTCCCGTGCAATTTCCAACGTTATTACGAGCTTAGGATTATCCTGTGTACTCGGTGATAAATTACTTTAATCGCGGTTCGCCTAGATCGCACGTTATCGCACAAGTACGTCACGAGTGTTGAACGACGTCAAACGGAAAGAAAGGCGAGGAGCATCAACTAAAAGAAGAATTCATCTTGAGTAAGGCAAACGCGAAAAAAAGGAGACTTACATGACTACATAGAAGCAGGAAGATGCTCGAATCCGGACGTATTCGTTGCATCGCGAGGAAAGTTTTTAATTAAACAGCTGGAGGGACTTTTCTCGGATGCGCACATCTATAGGTTCACATACAAGTAGAAATATCGAACGGAATAAGGACGTTGAAGGGTCGATTTGGATATGGCCAGCTTCACTCCCACCAACCCCATAGAAAATATGCTTGTACGGATACGGTTACGTATGTACGTATGGGTCGACGCAACACCGTCAGGATCAATCCTCACATTCGCAAACGCGCGCACACATGGAAACACGTAGAACGGATATACGAGCCGGACGAGTCGGTCGATATCTCCCACAGTAGCTCTCCCCCTCTCTCTCTCTCTCTCTCTCTCTTGCATATAACTCCGTATCCCGATGGTGCTTTCGTGTGACGAACAATGGCGACGTTTTGTCGTAACGATGGACAAAGAGGAATTAAAATTTTCTTTCCTAGCTCGGCCGTCGACACTTTAACGAACCATTCGAGCAACGATCGTTTTTCCCAAGGGCTTCATTCATTTTCCATAAAAAAGAGGCATACAAAAAGAGAGAGAAGGTAGAGATATTTTTTTGCTTTTCTTTTCAAAACACGCTATCTGATATTTATTATTTTTTCTGTTTTTTAGGAGAAGAGAGAGAGAGAGAGGAGGGGAGTGAGCGAGGAAGGGAGGCTGACGCGAAGCTCGTGTAAACATTAATATCGCAAGAGTTTCCGTAGAAACATCCTCGTTTGATCGGCTTCTCCTCGTTTACACAGGAACGAAGTATGTACCTCGAAGGGATAGAGAGTATCAAGATGCTTTCTTTCTTACATTACATTCTTATCTATCAAAGGAAAAAATCTATAAACACTTTTGGATGCTAGATCTTAGGAGCAAAAGTTCGGTGACTCGAGTGACTATATTTGTCGGACAAGATCGTAGAATGCTCTCTCGAAATATCGTCTTCGAATGGACACGTAAAGTCCGATTTCGTGACTACGCCCTTCCCTCGCAATTCTCGTCCTCCTCGTCGTCCCTACATCCATTCGGTAGCGTTTTAGGGGCGATTGGACGTTATCGCGAGTCAGGGGCGTACTTAGGTACGGGCCTGCCTAAAACTGATTCGTTCCCCTCCCCCTCTCTCGTTAGTATTGAATTAGATATCTAGGGACTATAGGTATAGAAATAAAAACAAGCGTCTCGTATCTCGTCTTTACTCCCAATTTTTTCCTTTGTAATAATCGTTGAATATGATTAAGGCGGAAAGGTAGCCGAAAAAGAATTGGATTTAATATTTAATACAGCCTTTGATTATGATTCGAGCCCTATAGCCATAAGTTATGATACAATTTCACGGAAGGCGGTAAAAGGAGCTTCGAGAAACTCGGAGAAAGGCCTAGGAGGTAGGAATCATCGAAGGCGTTGCAAATTACGTTTCGGTCTCCCCCACTGAAACAGTCTGTCGAGTCTCTCGAGGGGAGGCCTTCCTTGCAACCCCTAATTTTCGTCGTAGCTGGGGTATCTCCGGATTCATGCGCGACAGAGTAACCCCAATGGCTGCTCGTTCGTTCGTTCGTTCGTTCGTTCTTTTTTTCGTTAAATCGCGGACTCGTAGAAAACTCGTTTTCTACGAGTCCGCGAGGAAAGACGTTGCACCGAAAATATCGACTCTGCCTACTCTCTCTCTCTCTCTCTCTCTCTCTCGCTCTCTCTTCGTTTATTAATAATTCTCACCGTGAAATTTTTTCTACATTCTATTGCCTTCTCTCATCGTGCGACTTTTTTATTTTCGCTCGTAAATCAAGACGACGACAACAACGAGGGGATTCGTAGGGGATGTAAATTCGTAAGATATTTAGGGAATTAAGTAAAGCGGGAAATAGTGTCGTCGTTGCACGTGGTGGGATCGTTTCGAGCGAGAGAAAGAGAGAAAGCTTTTTCTCGGAGTAAAGATAGAAACTGTGTTCAACGCCAAGGCGAAGCCGGCACTTCGGGATGCACTTCGATAGAAATGCAAATGCGTCGTTCTCTCGAAACGCTGACTGCTACTCGACTACGAGTCGCTTTTCTTTGCCCTTTCCTTCGGTCGCCTTCCTTTCGACTATTCATTGGACAGCAAGATTATAATACGATTACAATAGCAACATCGAGAGAAGGGTCATCCTCGATACGTGGGAAAGAAAATTTATTGAGAAAAAAGCTCGAGGGAACAAAGAAAAGGACCGACGATGCTTAAAACATCGATGTGCGACACACGTATACGTATCGAAAGATAGCTTCAATTTTTAATAGACAGAGGACGGAGAAGATTCGATGAAAAATCCATCTAAAACGTTTAAATCGTTCGATTCGTTTACATGCGAACCAACAAGAATGTCCGTAAAAAACATTTCCTATCACCAGGGGTTCCTTTTTTAAGATAGTTTCAACATTTCCCCGCTAGATGGTGATCGAATCGTGATTATCGGTCGATAACTACGAACTTATAAATGGATATCTATCTCCAGGCGCGAAATGCCAGTCGAATTACCAGAGCATTTTTTATCGAAAAATTTATGGATTTAACTACCCGTTATATAATAGATCGAATACCGAATTTAATATCGGATCGTATATCGTTTGAAAAAGAAATATTTATCTATCTTCTTTCTTTTTCCCGTGCATACGTGGCAATGCTTTGAGTTGTACGGACATCGTTTGTGTAACTTGTAGTTATCAACAATGAAAGAAAATAACTCTAAACAAATGCGTATTTTTGCGTTTAAGCTGCATTAACCGAAGATAGAAGCGTATCGGCATCGAGTTGCTAACGGTATTCAAACGATTCGTCGCGATCGCTCTGCATATCCCGTCGTAATATTACGCCGGGATAACAACTATCGGAAGAATTCTGCAACCTCGACAACTCGCTCGACGTATAACGCCGATCAATTTACAAAATTAATTTAGCCAACGAATTCTCTTTTTCCAAAAATTGAAGAAACAAATTTCGACGATAAAAATTAAGAATTGTCGAATAGAAATGAAGAAATCGTCGAAATATTCCAGCGAGAAAGAAGAAGGGCTTGAAGCGAATGGGTCCAGGGATTCGAGTACGGGAATGGGCCCGAGTCTTCATAAAGTGACGTCATTCGAATCCCACTAGGGTCAAAGATCTCTTCGAAGCTCGCGAACGCTTTCGAGCGTTCCACCGTGTACCTAATACACGATCTTCTCTCTCTCTCTCTTTCGTTTCAGGATTTTTCACGCTACTCTTCGTATATAAACGCGTATAATGAGATTTATCGTTTCTCCTTTTAACCCGAGTTCGAAGTATAAGCATAAACGAGAGAGTAGAAATCGTTTCACGCCTCGTTTAGTAACAACTACCTATTACGGTCTCCTGGTTTGTTCCACATCGTCGAAAGAAACTCATCGATTAAGAAGGTTGCTCGCGTGAAAAGAGAGAGAGAAAGAAGAATGTTAAACCGAAAATGAATTTACGAGGAAGAACGAGCGAGCCAAGACGACACGACGCACATACAAAGATACTTACTGTATACGAGAGCTCGGAGAGATAAGCATACGCGATAATATGCTCGCGCCCGTATGCACGATCGTTTTCCTTTTCGGGAAGAAGCCGCAACGAACCACAGCTGCGTTTCTCTCCTTGAGTATCCGTGAAGTTAACGGGAAGCTATCTTTCTTTCAAAAGCATTCCGAGTCTATATAAGTAAACATATAGCGGACAAAAAGAGCAAATCGTTCGACCGGACGAGTCGCACGAACGAACGAAATATCTATTATAACATTACGTTTAACGTTCATTCGCAAGAAAATATTGGTCAATTGGAATAATAAACCATTATCACGCTTTTCAAGTATCGATCGACGTTGAACACCTAGCAATATCTGCGCGTTCGAAAGAGAACGTTGATCCTCCGAACGCATTTCATCTTCCTTCTCTCTCTCTCTCTCTCTCTCTCTCTCTCTCTCTCTCCCTCTATCTATCTATCTATCTATCTACCTCCTGATACCTGGCTGGTTCTAGCCAAGCGGTCATCATCGTTGGGTATATATTCGGCGAGAAAAGGGAGAGAAGGGAGAAGGGAGTCATGAGTCACGACTACGTCACGAAACGTCTCTGAGTCATGAGGAGCACGACGGGTCTTCGGTGTCGTGGCGTAATTTCTCCTCGGCGGCCAAAGAATAGGCGTCGTTAAGACGGCAACCGTAGAGGAACACGAAGAAGAAGAAAAAGAGTCGACCTGGCCGTACTTAAAAACCAATGAGAGGAACTTGCCCTCCCAGGGGACGATCCAAGCGAGAGGACTCGTCGACCTAAAAACGGATGACGAAAACTCGAAGAAAAGTCTCTTTTAGAGAGAACATTCGATATTCTTTTTATACGTTGAAACGTTCGGAAGACGAGTTTGAAGGAAATCGACGCGAGCTCGCGTCCGCCTGCGAGCTGATTTTCATCGAGTTCGCGCACGCGTGTCGCCAAGGTAAAAAGGTCGGAACGAGGACCTACTTGTACGCGTTTTCTCGCCACTCGACCTCCTCTTGCGTCGTTGTGACGAGGCGCGCGCCCGCGCGCGAACACAGAGGACGAACGCTACGTCTACGAGTAAAAACACAAAACTCTCCCTCTCGGATTCTTGTATTTTCTACTCGATGCAGAACGCGCTCTAAACATCGTCGTGAGATTTGTTTGCATCGCCTCCTCGAGTCATTGACCCGAAACTAGCCCCAACTTTCTTTTATCACTCGCGTCCGAAACAATCGAGTTCGATCGTTTCTTTCGAGGAGCATGTCCTTGGAGAATTCCATGACGATCATTGAGATGAGAGAGAGAGAGAGAGAGAGAGAGAGGGAGGCAGAGGACAAACAGAGAAGAGTATTAAGGATTCAGAGAGCGACTTAACGGTCTGTAGCCTGTCCGCAGGACGTCTATACAGACAGGACGAAGAATTCTCTCTTCCGGTACTATCGATTCGACGATCGATCGATTACAAGTCCATATTTCCCGACGGTTTCATTTTTAACGCAGCTCGTTAGCGTATACGATATCGCCTGTTTAATAAACAATCGCGTTATATACCTATTGCGCGTTATTACCTATTCCTTATCGTATCGGATTCATTATTTTTCACGCGTTTTTGCGCGGTTTTACAACGTAGCTAAGAGGAATTCGAGAGTCGTCGGTGTTGGTAAACACCGTAGCGACATTTAGCGTAGTTTACCTTCTCGTTGTTTCGTCTATTCAGTATTTATCTATCCGTCGTCGCGAGTCGTACAGAGAGCGTCGAGCACACATCGAGCAAGCATCGAGCATTCGAGTCGCGTACGTAAGGGACTTCCTCCGTGACACGGTGTCGGTCGTCGCAGTCCGGCGTGGCGCGGCAATTCTCGCAGTCATCGTCGTCCTCGTCCAACTTTGAGAGACCGTTCTACGTGACGATTCACATCGTCGCCGGAAAGAGACGACTCAAATACTATTACTTTTCTCTCCCTCCCTCTTTCTTATTTTTAAAAGAGCAAAGAAAAAGTAGAGGCGCGCACAATGTCTGGCTCGTTCGGAGGAAGAAAGAAGCGTGCGTCGTCGAGGGTTAAAGCCGCAAGCCCGCGTGGCTTGCGCGAGATCGATAGGTTCACCCTCGATAAGGGGAGCGATTAACGCGGTAATGACGGAGAATTAGAGAGAGAAAGAAAGAAAAGTGCAAAGGCCCTGGAGGAAGAAGAGACTGGCTGGCGCCTGGAAAAGGGCAAGGAAGGATTGTCTCTCTCTCTCTCTCTCTCTCTCTCTCTCTCTCTCTCGGTCTTTCTACGGCAACGAGAGCTCTCTCCTCCATCGGCCCGTGCTAATTCCGAATCTGCTCGTTGTTCCGGCCAACGCGCCGACAAAGCTTTGATGCCGTGCTTACGCCAAACGAAAAAGAAAGGAAAAGAGGAAGAAAATAGAAAATGGAGGAAGAGAGCACGTAACGGGACTACGAAGAAGAGAGAAAGAGATATACGAAGGGAGGGGCGCGTTCGAGGATTTTAATGAAATTTTTCGATTCATTCGTAGGGGCTCTCGTCGTTTTCGTTCTCTCTCCGTTCGTTCTTTCTTCTTTTTAATTCGATATCGAGAGACGAAAAGAGACAATGTTCCAATCGATCGAATCGTTTTCTACTCGTTTCCTATCTCCATTGTTATTATACTTTTGTCGAGCGACGTGTTTCCAATCAAGTTAACAAAATATGCGTGCAGGTGTGCGCGCGCGTATGTACGCATTACGTACGAAGAATCATCTCGGAGAGAAATTCTATTTCGCCGTTCGTCGGGTTGCCAAGGAGGAAAGGGGAAAACTTCGGGGACGATACTCGTTTTTCTATATCCGAGATAATTCCGACGATCTCGGACGATGGTACGCGTCGAATGTGTCCGAAGCGCTAGCTAGGTAACTAGGTAGGAGACGCGTCAGGACGACCAGAGAAGAATGATCCGTCGAGAGATCCCTACGACGATCGATCGACGTGTTGGCACGCTCGTTGACTCCTTCCAAAAATAGGATATCACCAGAAAACGGCCTGCTACTCTGGCAACGTCGTTGTTCCAATCGTCTTCGGGGATCGTACGAAAAAATATTTCATAGAGATAAAGTATCGTCGAACTCTGATATATCCTATCGGTATACCGACGAGTATACCGATATCTACTCTGTACGTTACACGGCGATAAGTTCGCAAAGTTCGAACGACGAAGAGAAGTCAGACCGAAGAAAGGGGAGGAAGGGGGAGGGAGGGAGGGAGGGAGAGAGAGAGAGACTCGAATCGCACGACTTCCTCCCAAAAATAGACGCATGGTTTCGATGGTCCCTCCGGTTTATTCGAGGACGCCTAAGCTCGGTCGATTGATCGGAAAACACGCGAGGTGGAGACGACTCGAGACGAGAAAAGCAGTAAGCAAGAAAAGCCGAACGAAATTTTAGGTTTCTGGAGCACTTGGACAGTGTTTTAAAGGTCGGCAACCTTTTCCTTTTACGTCATATCCGTCGCTAAGTGAGCCCCGGTAAAAGCCGCTCGATATCACGAAAATGCTATTAGGTCGTGCTCGGACGACCACGATGAGGAAAAGGACGAGGAAGAAGAAGAAGAAGACGAAGACGAGGAGGAAGAAGGAAAAAGATAATTTTCGACTTAACGTTTTCACCCGTACAAACTTTTTGCGCCCTCGTTCACGGCAAGGCGAGAAGGAAAATTTATGGCACTTTGTTTCACGAGCCTGAACGGGGGCATAAATTTCCTGAGAAACTGCAGCTTGCCAAACGGGAGTCGAACTTTTTAGGCTACTAGAAAACTTATTTTGATTATTATGTGTTACGTCGACGATACGTTTTAATTTTAATTATCGATATGTAATATCTCATTGAAACGCTAAAACGTTCGTCGATCTGTCTGCTTTCAACTTTTAGAAAAGAATTAAACTTTTAATAGATTTGTATTTTTCAGTCTCCTTCGCTAAGTTAGGCACCGACAAAAGAGCGTGCACTCTCGAACGTATGTGCGTTTCTTCTCTCCCAACGGCGAGCCTCCCTCCGTTAAACCCCATGTATGTTTCTATGCGTGCGTATGTACGCGTGTAAAAGGCTGGAGAGTGAAGTAGGTACTTCGCCAACGACCAAACTATTGATAGCAGCGCCAACGCGGCCTTTCAAACATTCGTTTCGGTCTTGCATTCTCTCGCAGATGACTCTCTCTCTCTCTCTCTCTCTCTCTCTCCCTCTCCCTCTCCCGTTGCACACCGAGAGACATCTTTATCAAGTGTGATCTTTAAACGGCACTTGGACACTAACGAGATACTTCAGAGATACCCGATAGAGTTTTGATTTCTATCATCGCGACGCAACTGACGATTTATCTTGCCTATAATTATCGGCTCGAGCATAATATTCCAGCCGTTTTGCGATCCCCCGGCTCTCGTTCTCCATAGGTTCGACCAGAAAGTTCCCCGAACCTTGGAGGGCGAAAACCGCGAGTTTGATGAGGGACAAACACGGAGCCGCTGTAATTACGCTTCTCGATATTGTTTTCGGATAGCATTATTAGTAGGAATTCCGGGATGTATGGATCCCATGGAAATGATGTCATACAGTTCGTTCGTTTCTCGGGACGTCATCGTAATAATTTATCAATTTTCACGCTTGTCCTACGTAACGTTGCGCGCGACCGCTGACGAGCCGTCGTCCGCGTGTTATTGACAAACAGAATTTGCAAACGTCTCTCGCGAACACGAGCAGCATGGTCGACCTCTGACCCATCGACTCCATTTTTACATTTTATTTCTTCGTAGTAATTCGAACGCAAGGCGAAAGAAGGAAGCAGTTTTTTCAACGGATTATATGCGAATAAAACGATTCGATAAATATTTATCGATAAACGATGAAGATATAAAGGGAGAGAGAAAGAGATGGGGGAGGGAAGAGAGGAAGGAAACACTGACGGTATCTATTAACGTCCTGTCTCTATTTCCGGATATATCTCGTTGCCGTGCGAAAATTTACCTCCCTCTCGAATATATCGATCGATAGCGCGACCAGACCATGCGAGAACCGAGAGTGCAAGGTAAAAGAGACACGCGATGTCGCCAAGCTTTTAGTTGCAAATCGGGTCCCTTTTCTTTTTATCACGCGTATCTTTTCGATCAAACTTTAACGCGATATTTCTTGTTCCTCGAAAAACTCGGAGAGAACCGACAACTGTATATAAAATTCATATATACGTACGTAAGTAAACGTAGAGAGAGGTATATATGTGTTGGTCGGAAACGGAAGGTCTAGGTTGTCGAGAGAAAGAGTATGTTGCATTGACCGTAATCGCGTTTTACGTGGTAGCCTCGGCTTTTTGCCGGCAGCCTTTCTCCTCGTCTCTTTTATACGGACGAGCTACGCTCTTGATAGTTGTAAATTAGGCGCATGGAAAGTGTGTTGGGCGAGTTACACGATAGACTGAAATGGAATGTAGTGCTAGTTTCGAAAGTATACCAAAGTATCTCTTTTTCTCTCTCTCTCTCTCTCTCTCTCTCTCTCTTTCCAATCGAAAATCACATATCTCGAGTCACGAAGATCGAAGATCGATCGGATAGATTGAAAAAAAAGAAGAAAAGAATTACGAGAGCCGTCGAGTTTCTACGAAAAAGTTTTATCGAAACCCATGCAAAGAGTCTTTTATTTCCATCTCAAAGACCTTCCCCCTTTTATTCCTTTGCCTAGTACGAGGAGCACCAACTTATCCGAGATTCCAACTCGGCGAGCTCTTTTAACCTTTTATGACTCGCACGGCACACAGCAGACGTGGTACTTTAAGACGAGTTTAGCGAGTTTACGAGGCGTTACCTTTCGTTATTTTTCAAATCACGGAATGCCTGGAATTAAAGCTACGCTACGCGTAGGTACGTGTGATTAAAATGCCGAGAAAAGAATCGAATTAAAGAACGACGAGCAGATTCCGTGCTTGTTTTTTAAACGGGCACAGGTGTAAGTTTCGCAACGAACTTGTGCAACGAGTAGGTACTTACTTACATAGGTGCGCATCTGGTCCGAATTCAATTTCGTTACGCTTTTTTCTCGGCTCGCCGAGTTTGTAGAAATCATCATCCGATACATCTGCCAACGCTATGGCATCTCGGGAACAATTAAGTCGGTAGAAGAAACGATCCTATCGCGAGAAGACTCGAAATGAGAAATTCTCGGAGATGCATTCAACGAATATTACGATGGAATTCCGAAAATGTGGGAAAATCGTGGGATTTCGTCTTAAGGGTCTCCTCCGTAAGAGTAAGAAATAAAATGAGAGGAGCGGGGTGGGGGACGGGGATTGGCACGTGTGCGAAATATACGAAATATACGTTAGCTCGAATGGCATCTTTCGAACGTGCCTCGTCAAACGAGAAACATGTGCTACGAAAGATCGAAGACATTTTTCTGGTCTTTGCATGGCCACCGTGACCGAGTCGAACGCTATTAAAAGTCAGTCGACCGGTCTCTTTCTCTCACTCTTGTTCGTTCTTCTTGATACAAAGAGGAGATATAAAAAGGGCCGTGGTAGCACGTGGTACCCAGATGCCGCAGCCGTCGTGGGTCCTAAGAGTTACGTGTCGGGCCCACTTTCACGTGCCCGCGCATGTGTTCGTACAGTCACGTGCGTGATGCGCCGATGTTTACTCTTCGCATGAATAATCCATCGGGCCACCCGGTGTATTGTCCTCGGGCCCAGAACTCTCTGACCATAACTTTGGTATCGTAGTCGAACGTATAGAGGCCCTAAACCGATACCAAGAAATCCGTACTTGATTAATCCATTAATTATTAGCTTAGCTAGCCCTTTCTCGCAAACTGTTGCATCGAAATGCAACACGTGTCGCTAACACATTTTTCTTTAGTCTCGCTGAATTTACTATTACTCTCGTCGTCGTCGTCGTCGTCGTAGTCGTCGTCGTCGTCGTCGTCCTCGTCGTCGTCCTTTCGTTTCCTAATCGCTCGAGATCGTTTTTTTATTTACACGTGCTTCTCGGTTTTTTTTTTATTTACACACGCGCTCACGCGCCCACAGAAACATATTACTCAGAGCGATGTTTACTCCTTCGAGTCCGATCGTACGTGAAGAGACTGACGCTTGGATAAGCTCGAGCGCATATCGGGATAATATCGCGTCAATGTCGACTAGCTTAGGCTACTTCGCTGTAAAAATCGAACTAGCTGGCTCGTGTAATGCGCGACGAACCACGAACAACGTCGCCGATGCGAACACTCGCGTGATATTTCGTTTGAAACGCCTACGATCTGACATTTCTCATTTCTCTTTCTTTCTCACAGACACGACGACCGACGACGATATACCTCCGAAGACATTTTTTAATAAAAATTATTCTAGTTTATAAAAACGAAGAGAAAGTCACCGATCGACTTTACCGATGACCAGACTCTCCTCCTAATCGACTTGGCAAATAATAAACGATTTATAGTGGCAGCAGAAGAAGCGTATTCGTTGGACAATCGAATTTATATCGATTTCGATTTGAACTAAAAGTGGAACGAGAGAACGATGGAAGACAAAGTTAAACGTTTCGTTTCGAGAGATCGACATCTCGCGTGCGTGTCTCGAGTGCAGGAAGGTGCTGAATAGAGGTAGTTAAAATCGAGGAGAGGGCCAGCTGGCTCTCTCTCTCTCTCTCTCTCTCTCTCCTCGTTGCTTCGCCATTGTCGGCGAGGTTATTACCACCGATCGAATTATTACTCCTTGCCATCTAAAGATAAAGAGAGGTAGAGTACACGGACGTAATGCATTTCGAGCGAGTAACGAAAGGAGAACACGAGAACGTAGATTTAAAGAGAAAAAGATGCTCGTTTTATCGTTGAACAAGACTAAAGAACAAGAGAGCTATTTAAGCTTTTTGATTATTATTATCCGAAATGCAAATGTATAAACTTTAAATAAATAATGATGAAATAATTACCAAAACAAGCTGAAAAGAGAAAAAGAAAGAGAAATAGAGATACGTAGAACGGGGAAAAAAAAGTAGAAAATAGACGATGGTAACAGCATCGAGAATCGATCGAAGATGCCAACTGACTCGCGTGGAACACATCCTATTGTCGATGAATTATTGTCTGAGCCTATCCATGAAATTAGAGAAAGAGAGAAAGAAACAGGAAAGCGCAAAATCCCGAGCATTCTCTTCCTCTTGATCTTTTCAGTTTATCGAATTTATAGGTAGCGACGCGTCTACGATTTAGCGCTTTCTACGGAAATGATTCTAGGAATAAGCGATATGAGTACAGCCATTTGACGTTTAATCTGCACCCTTTTGGTGACGGCTTTTAAATCGCTATGTAGGTACGTATGCACTCTAGAACAGGTCTTCTTTTTCTTTTTTTCTTGCACTTTTCCAACCATCAGAGTTACTTATCGACGTTCATAAATCCATCGAGCAGAGAGAGAGAGAGAGAGAGAGAGAGAGAGGAATACTTTACGTGCCGTATACCTTACGTAGGTTCGATTCGCTCGATTAATTCGACATTCCGTGACACCTTCGCGTTCGATCGTTTCATTGTACTCAGCAATACAGGCAGCTTAGGTATATATTGTCTAACAAGTAACTAATCCTAGTTAGTTGCCACCGAGGTCGTCGCTTGCAAGGTATGCGGGTGCTTCCAAACACAAACCAGTTCTATCAACGAATAATTGGTTCCACGAGATGCTCGCAAACGACGATTATTATCGGGCTAAGCTGAAGATTCAGCAAATGTTCCGGTAATCCATAGAGTCAGTCGATATAATCGAGGAATAATTTTATCTTTTCTTTTCCTCTTTTTGATTTGTATCGAAATGCGTTTAAATAAAATCACAATAATAGAGACGAACGACTTTTATCAGATCGAGTTTGCATATTCACAAAAAGAAACAAGAAACAACTTTTAGACATAGTAATAGCAGTAGTAGTAGTCAACGTTTTAGCTTGACCCTTAAAGTGTTAGAAAACGAGTAAGAAGAATAGCAAGTACCGTAGGTGTTGGGAGAGTTTCTTTTAGAGCGAGTCTAACAATCTGGGCTGACTACGACGAGCAGTCCCCAGTGCCAACTCTTAAGCCTGTTTTGCAACATGGTTCAGGCCTGCTTTTCTCAAATTAATAGTAGCTCTCGTCTGAGCATAGATCAAAGAACGATCACTCGGTCAGGATTGAATATCAACTTTCTCTCTCTCTCTCTCTCTCTCTCTCTCTCTTAGAATTAAATTGCAACCCGTATACTTATACATATATTATTCTCCTCTTTTTCTCTCTCTTCCCTTTTCTCTTCCTTGAACCCTCCTAGGCCTTTGTCAGAGTGCGTACAATGTGCCAGCGGGATCGCCCACATAAAGAGACGGACTCTCGATAATTCAACGGGACAGGGCGAAAAAAATCAATAGTACAACCACCCCGACAACTACAACTACAACTACAACGCAAACGACTACGACGACTACGACGACGACGACGACGACGACGACGACGACGACGACGACGACGACGACGACGACGACGACGACGACGACGACGGGGTGTCCCCTTCCCCCATTTTTCCTCACCCTTCCCCGACTTAGCAACCCTCTTCCCCTCCGAGTCATGCATACACGCGGCACGAGAACGTTTTCTCTAGAAGTACATATAGTTAATGAACCTGGAAGAACCTATTTGCTCTCGCTTGCACATAGAAAAAGGGAGAGAGGGTTACCGTTGGATATATAATCTCGTTGTTCAACCCATCACATATGGGGTGTCCGATTTTAATCGAAGCAAAAAAAGAAAAGAAATAAAAACGAAGCGTGCAATACTCTTCTCGGTTTACGCGCGCGCGTATGTGTGTGTGTATATATATATATATATATATATATATATATTCTTTTCTAGTTTCTCTTTCCCGAACTAGTGGCAAGGAAAGTGGCACGAAATTCGGCCAGAGTTTGAACGTTCGTCAAAGAGAGACTTCAATGATCGCTGAAAAATATTCTTCCCTGAAGAGCGAAGAAATAGTGGCGTTGAGCTTTATCGAAAATTTTTTGTACGCATGAAAGCATTTATCTGAAATAGAGAGAGAGAGAGATAAAAAGCCTCCGTTTGATTTCCATTGTGTCCTGAATTACCATGTGATATTTTTTTCCTTTTTCCATTTTCCACAAACAACCGAGGAAAGGGTCGTTGTTTAGCTATAACAGCGAAAGGTCACCGCGTCCAATTAACCGTGTTGATCACGTTAGATTTTATATAATGTATATAATATGTATCCGTGTAAAGCGAAGCTTTGAACTATTTTATAATGTCATCGTGTGAAGGAGTCGACTTGTAACATTTCGAGATAATCGGTCATCCTAGAAATTCGACGAAGGACATTTTACCGTACCAAAAGGTAAACTACGAGGGATTAATCGAAGGAAATCATTGGATTATTTTTGTGTCATTGAGCGACCTAACTTTTAACATTTCGAACTAATTGATCGTGTTAAGAATTAAAGAAGAATCGTTTTGAAGAAAAAATGCAATAGTGACCTGAATAAAAATAAATCAGGAGAGTTATAACAATGCATTGAGATTATCGCGATTGTGTCGTGACCGTTATCTCTTTCTCTCTCTTTGACTCACCGATAATTATCTCCTTCTTAAGAGGGTAATATCGATGAAAGTGGAAAGCGGTACCCATGGCTCGCGTATCTTACATGATTCGCATGCGAATTCCTTATTTCCATAGAAACGTTTCGTAGGAGAAATGAAGAAGGAAATTTGAATTGAAACTTAAAAAAAAAAAAAAAGAAAGAAATTTTTTATAGGACGGAAGGTATTGAAGCGACTCGAAACGCGACGGCTCGCAGCCATACGCATTTATTCAATGTACATACGTAAAGAGAAAGAGACAGCGTGCAAAATATCGATCGACGAAAGCGAGAGTGTCGAGAGTGCTTTCTTCTCTTTCTTTTTTTTTTCTTTTCACTTTTCCCGCGAAAAGAAAGGCCTCTTCCTTTCGTCCCTCTATTTTTTCTTTCTCTCACTCGCGAATTCTCGGACGTATTTCTTTTCCTTTTCGCGAAGAAACAAAAGGGAGAAGCTATCCTGCTATTTCTCCTTTTTTCTCTCCTTCTCTTTCATCGAACAGAGTCGATCGACGAAAACGAGAGTGACTCGTGGCCACGAAGGAAAGAAAAATATAGAGATAAAGAGTCTATCTTAACGAGCTAAACGCCTTTCGATTCTGAAGTGTGATTCGAAGATCTGTCAAAGATCACCCGGAAAAGTGGACAAGGAAAAGTTCAATGGCCTCCGAAGATACGTTTACGAAGGAGAGACGGAGAGTAATAGCCAATCGATTTTCTTTTGCAATACCTCAGAGAATTTCTTCGATTTTCCTGGCCGTCCTCGACTCGTTCCGTCTTTGATTTCGAGCGATAAAACGACATCGACGGATGAGACGAACGAAAGGATCGAGAGAAGCTCGTTTAAAAGTGTAATTAAGAAGCTGTTATCTTTCGGATAAACAGCTGGTACGAACGAAACGAAGAAACATAGTTTTGGCCCATCAAAGATCGTGGGTGTGCGCGTCATCGAAAGTCAACGTTTAACGAACTGGTCTCTCTATCCGCTCTAGTACCGAGGGAAAAAGAGCACCTTCACCGAGATCCTACGATATTCCTTAGAGATTAGCCGTTCGATAAGCTAGCTCCTCGAGACACGATCTTTTTTCCTTTGATCTCTCTTTTCTTCCTCTTCTTCTTATTCCTTTCTCGATGAAAGTCTTTCCTCCCTTTTTACTCGTCTTTCGAGTTTTCCTTCGCGGACGAGTTTTACGAGGTTGGAAAATGCATAACGAGACTACCGTCCGTTCTCGTTCCCGTTCGTCGTATTTTCATCGTTTACAATCTCTAGGAGGAAGTCGGCGTCTGGGATTTTCAAGGAGAAGTTTTCTTATCCTTATTCGTGAAAGCACGACAAGACAAACACGATCGAATTGTCTCTTTCCTTTTCTCCGACAATGAATGAAATGAGAGGAAAAAAGAGAGAAAGATAGACGAATGGATAGAGAGGTTATAACCGGTGTCATGCTGTAAATCCAGACTTTCGACGCCTAACTGGCGAAAATCCAAAAGACGATCTTTCTCCGAGATTTAGA
Organism: Vespula pensylvanica; assembly: GCF_014466175.1. NCBI lineage: Eukaryota > Metazoa > Arthropoda > Insecta > Hymenoptera > Vespidae > Vespula > Vespula pensylvanica. The sequence continues at coordinate 5,336,182 of NC_057696.1, forward strand.
CGGGTGAATTCTCGTTTGGCATCGCGCGCAGGGAAGTCGCATAAATAAGAAACGGAGAAATGATACGAGGAAGTGGAAGAAGGAAGACGAGGACGAGGAGTCGAGCGTTTAAAAGTATCACCGAGAACGCGTTGCGACGAGTGGGCGAATGAGTAGAGATAAGAAACGAAGCGAGAGAATTTCTCATTTTTCGAGCGTACCTTTTTTCCTCTGGACGATTTCCACGGGCTGTGTTTCGAGAAAGGAGAAACTAACGGAGACGGATAAGGCGCGCGAAACCTCTTTCATCGTCCCATTCAGAAACGTTCGCGACGCCGAATCGATCGACGCGATTCCTCCTTCCTTCGAGAAACGCGACGTTCAAATTTCAGCGCAACAGTGCCGTAACCACGATCGGCAAAATCGTTCGACCTTAATCTCGAGGAATCGCGCGAAGACCCTCGTATTATCGACGAACAAACGACATCGACGCGAAACTTGCGTAATCGTACGGACGAGCGCGAAATTCAAATCGATTCGCTCGCGATCTCGAAGGTATAAACCTTTGAAACGTCTATTAGTTCTGACTCCACACGTGGACGATAAATGGGATTAATAATTTATTCCTCCTAACGTGCTCCTCGATAAATAGTTAGTTATTCCTCTCATTTCGCGTTTGATCTTTTTTCTTGTCGTTGCGTCAGCGTATATAGATGCGTATGTATGTATGCATACATATAAATAACGTACGAAATGATAACGGTCAATTCGCGTTGCAAAGCGAGCGCGTGCGGTGAAAGCTCGTCGTAACGCTATAATGCTATGGCGTACGGGCGCGCATGCCAAAGAAGATACGTAACGACGGATTTACAATCGAGGAAAGTTTGCGCGACCGACCGGTTGCGTGCCGCGATCCGCGGACTTCTACTTTGCCCTGATTCCGAGTCACGTTAACCCTTTATTCTCTCTCTCTCTCTCTCGCTTCAACGACGAACAGACCAATCGTGATCTCGATCGATCCCACGATGCGATCGCTCGTGAACTCGACGAGCGATGTAAACTCGATCAAAAGTGAAAATTTGAAAAGATTTTCTTTACTATTGGTTTACACGATTTACGATATAGTTTACAAGAGATTTCTATGGACAATCCGTCGTTCGTTGAGTCGGATTAGTTAACGATCGCGTTGATCTAACAGAGGAACTCGAACCGACACGTAATTAGGACAACGTTGATTAAGCAAAGTTTCAAACTTTCTTGACGTCCTTTTGCGTTCGAAGATTCGGTCGGTCGGTCGGTCGGTCGGTCGGTCGATCGATCCCTAGCAACGATCGAAAGAAACGACGAGCTCGCGAAACTACGAGATGGATAAAGAACGAAACATCGTAAACGGAGAGGTATACGCGAGAACGGAATTAAACGAAATCGATGTTTCTTCTTCCTCCTCTCCCTCGCTTTCATCCTTTTGCTTTGCTCCGGAAACCGACAATTCGTCGCTGACGAACGGACTGCCGCTTCGAGAGCAACACTTTGCTACCGAATCTCGTGGTTTTTGATAACGGCTAACGACGAACAGACATCTCTCGGGACAAATTTACGCGAGCTTTTTTTTTACGTCGTTGTTCCGTCGCAACGCGTGCCTTCCGTTATCGTTCGTCTTTTGCCAATTTTTATAATACAACGAGAGATCGTTTCGAAGAACGTCTACGTATAGCGATACGTATACCGATAGAGATACGTCCGGATACGTATACAAGTATATACGTATATATCTAGAAAGGCCGGGATATTTTCTAGCGAGCGGATAGCAACACACACCGGAGATACGCAGATCGAAGCGACACGAGAGAGCGAGAGAGCGAGAGAAACGGAGGAAACGCTTGCGAGAAAGAAAAAATCAAAAAGAGAGACGGTCGAGAAGAGAAAAGCTTCGGCGAGATCAAATCCTTTAGGGGAGAAAACGTATTCTCCAACGTATCTCAAGTTCTCAACGAGAAAATCTCGCGAGCTTAAGGTCAATGGCGTTCCGTTTGTTTATCATGGTGGGCATCGGTGGTTGGTTGGTTGGTTGGTTGTTTGGTTGGTCGGTCGGTCGGCTGGTTGATCGGTCGGTCGGTCGGTCGGTCGGTCGGTAGGTGACTAGGTAGGTAGGTAGGTGTATCCTGGCGCTTGTCAAAACGCAATACGCGAACGAGATAAAAAGAAAAAAAGAAGAGAAGACGGGAAAGAAAAAGTAGGCGGTACGAGAGCTAGTCGTTTCTCGAAGGGATTCTTTTTATTTGTTTCTACGTACCCTTGATATCGCGACGAGCCAAGTAGTTTCGTTTATGCACGAAAGCACGCGTTTTCTCTCGAATCAAATCCTCTCTCTCTCTCTCTCTCGGTCGAAATCGCGGACCGGGACGGAGAACAAAAGCGTGCCAATTCCCCGTGTTTCTCAAATCACATCTTCTTTTCCTTATTCTTCCGTCAGTTTCGGACGAAGCCTCTTGTCTCTCCTGCTAAAACACCGGATAAAAACAACACACGGCGCGCACACACGCACACGCACACCGAGCGTGTGCGCAACACACAACAGTCGACGAAATGCACCACGAGCGGACTGACAGTTACCACGGGTTCTTCATTATTGGAAAAGCTACCTTTGCAGGCTGCTCTTGCGCAGCCGGCACGATACTACCGACTTTCTCCCCTCTACCAACGACTCGACGCCATTTCTCTTACTTCCTTCGCCCCCCTAAACTTCCTTCTCCCGCGTTCAGCAACGTACGTAGTCGAACTCGGTGCCCTTCCTTCTCCTCTCTCTCTATCGATCCCCCAAATGTTTGTTCGCCTTTATCTCTCGAAACAAAGGCAATGTTTCATTTCGATCGTGTACTTGATCTCCAGACAGACGAATCTATCTAGAACGTTCGTCGAAACTTTTTGAAAATCCCTCTCTCTTTCGTAGAACGAAGACGAGAAGAAAAGAGACGGCCATGTTGATCGTTCGAATCGTCCGTAAGATGATTGTTTTTCGAGTAATCTATCGAATCGAGTCCGTTTTTCCGCTTTCCGTTTTTCTTACCGATGAAAAAATGTTCGATCGAAATGGCGATTCGATCGAAGCCGAGACACGGTTTGAAAGTTGAAAGAGTTTTGGAAAGAGCGACACCGGTGAGCGAACGGAACGTTCGGCTGGACGTCGAATTTCTCGAGGCAGGAAGCCTTTCTAGAGCCTGAAAAGTTCGTGGAAATAGACAACCTCGCGGAGGTTGGCTGAATGTTCGCAAAGTGAATTGCACTTGAAACTTAAGATTTTATTTTATTCGCATCCAGTTGGGTAATGAAAAGTCCGCTAATACTCGAGTTGATACGCGTACGTTGAAAGGGGATTGACTCGCGGCATTGGCCGGCGTTAAACTTGTTGTTCCTTTAAGAAAAAATACAGTGCTTCGCAGAAATAAGAAATATGGCGGTACCCACTACCGGTGTAGGTGAGTATTTTTTCCACTCTTCTTTGCTTCTTAGTCGGTATGGATTTAATCCTTTTATCGCCGTATCCCTCGACGATCTTCACCTTTGCAAATCTCTTTCCTTTCCTTTCCTTTCCTTTCCTCTTCCTATCTTTTCTTTTCTCTTTTCGTAAGCTGGACGCAACCCAGACGCAACCCAGACACGTTGATCCGTTCTTTCCTTCAAATTAGGGACCCGTCATGTTTCCGACGTATCAATTTATCTTGAGAGCCTGCGTCTCCTCGTTCTTTTTCGACTTTCGTATCGACTTTCGTATCTCTCGGACGATATCGGCCGCTCCATTCTCTCCCATTTTTTCGATCGGCCTGATCGGAAAACTTGAAAGACGATCGAAAGATTACGGCATGCCTAATACTCTGAGCCATAACCTGTATCGCGCACCAAATCCAATTTCCATTATTTCAACCTTTGGCATGATAGATGTTTCTCTAAGTTGATGTTTCTCGCAGTTGTTCCACGAAACTTTCGCTTGCTGGAGGAATTAGAACAGGGTCAGAAAGGTGTAGGGGACGGTACAATTAGTTGGGGATTAGAAAATGACGACGACATGACTCTTACACATTGGACCGGGATGATAATCGGACCACCCAGAGTAAGTGTCGTGCGTTTGATGATACTTTTATATCGGACGATCTTAAGTCTGATAGGATGCAGTTGTTAGCGCATTTCAATGTATCTTTTTCTAGACGCCGTACGAAAATAGAATGTATAGTTTGAAAATTGATTGCGGTCAGAGATATCCAGACGATGCGCCCAATGTAAGATTTTTAAGCAGAATCAATATGAATTGTATCAATAGCACTACCGGAGCTGTAAGTATTTATCTTTTTTCCTCTCTCTTTATGGCATTGTTACCGTCATCTTGTAACATTTGATATATAAAATCTGTATTGTAATTTGCTCAAAGGTCGATAATCGCAGTGTACCGGTACTTGCAAAATGGCAAAGGGAATACACAATCAAGACAGTTCTACAAGAGCTTCGTCGTTTGATGACGCTCAAAGAAAATATGAAACTTTCTCAGCCACCAGAGGGCAGTACTTTTTAGCCTAACCACACATAAATTTATCATTTCTTCCTTTTTATGGTAGCACGAGGCGAGATATGATAATAAAGGTACCGAATAATACTAAAATGGTGCCCGATGGAAATTTATGCTAAGATGTAACGCCTTTACGAAAGAAAGGTGATAATAGCTTGAAAAGTTGGATATGAATTTTGTGTTTAGGTAAGCCGAGAGCTGTTTGTCCTTTAAATTTTAGGTCGTGTTTAACCATTCGCATGTTTCTAATGTAAAAAGTTATTTGTAATTTTAGGTAATAAAACTGTTGCGCGATAGCCGTAATGTTTCTCGTCTTAAGAGATTATTACCGCTTACTGTTTCTGAGATGCTTATGAGGTATGTGCTTGCAAGACGTATTATTCCAACTTTTCAAGCTATTATGATATAAAAAAGTAAAAGTCACACAACAAATATTTTGAACCTTAAACTGGATACACCGATTGTCTAATAAAAATAATAATCAGTAAGAACAATTTATGCCTTTGAAGTTTTTTAAATGAAAAAGAAAAAGAATAAAAGAAAAAAAAAAAGAAAAAAAAAAGAAAAAAGAAAAAGAGAATAAGGAAAGAAAGGAAAAGAAACAAAAAGTAGCCTCTAATACAAGCCAACTAATATTTCTGTTTATAGATAAGTGCCATCTTTTATGATTTTAAAATTATGATTTCATGGAGTTGTCTCAATTATTATAGAGGCGAATCGCCACGAAAATTTCTAAACCCATGTAAATTTTGATAAACTGATTAAAAAATTGGTAACGCGTAGGTAGCTCGAATTTGTAATTCGGATACGTTGAAGCGGTTCATGGAACGAAATCGTCATCGGAGTATAATCGCTTTGATATGACTAAACGGCAAGAAGTTGAATCGAGTTTTCTCTAAACGTAGATAAATTCTATCTAATTTAAGAAAAATCTAACAAAAGTTAGATTATTGAAATTAATTTGTCAAGAATCTTGTATAAACAGAATAAAATTGGACATTTGACGTCCGTTTATTGAGACATCGTCCAAATACGGCCTCTTACTTTATACAAAAGGATATGTCATACTATTTGGATCACACGTCGTCTAATAAATAAACAACGTAAGGTGATCATAACAGAAATATAAAAGGTCGTAATTTGATTCAAAGTAGAGGGTAGGGTAACATATAAGGTATATGCGTTGCACCCGGCAGGAGTACATTGATCTATGAAGCATTGCAACTTACATTTTCATTTACCTTTTCATTCCAGTATAAATGCGACACGACTATGTATATTCCGATTATATTTAAATTTGGTAATCCATTTAGAAAATGTGTACATGCTTAATAAATACATATTTATGTTATAAGCTTCATAATTGATGTACTATGAATATTATATTTTAAATTCAATACTGATCCAAAGTTCAAGAGTATAAAAGTCCTTATTGTCAAAGTTGACAAGTTTGCTTTCTCAAAATTAATTTAAATACTTGAATGAGTAGTTGTATCGTTTTATTCCCCTTTTATCGAACTAAATATGCAAGAGTACGATTTTTTTTTTTTTTTTTTTTAGTTTTTATTTTCGTGTTTAATCTCACTGATAGAAAACTATAAATTATTTGCAGTATAATATAATAATTACATGATTTCTCACCTTTGATTTGCATTATGTGTATACTCTGTTATTGCATTTAGACTATACTCAATTAGACCAAAGTATGAATTACGAAGGTATTTGAACAATTATTATTATTATCTAATGTTATGAAACTTTAACTACCTGAAATACTATACATACCTCTGATCAGCTTTGTATTTCAGTATTACACTATTGTTAATGTAATGGTGTAATCTAATTCATATTAAATAATTATTACTCTATGTCGATAAAATGAAGCTTAAAAATAAAAACATTTCTTTAGAAAAATTATCTCTCGATTATTGTACGTATCAATGTTTTCCTATTAAATGTGTCGACACGCTTGTAATTCTCAAACGTGATATAATCAAATTACTTTATGTGAGACGTTCGGACATGATTATAAACTAGAAGCAAACTTTATTATTTTTAACAATTTATTTATGTCGGCCGATGATAACATTGTTTGCATATTTATGTACAATGCACAAGTTTATTGACTTGATATTTATAATGAATCGAACATGCATCAAATGCTATATTGGCAGCTTCCGAGTCTGAAAAGTGCTAGAAATGTCCGGTTATATTAATTAATTTATAAAACTACATTACATCCCTTGATGCTAACATCGCCAAGACAATTTCTTTAAGCTGAAGCTTCAACGGATTTATTTCGAAATAATTACACTACTTCTTAGGGACGAAAAGTAGTTTTGTATTTTTAACAGTAGTCCATGTGTGCCTCTTTAGGTAAATGATGCCACTTATGAGAAAGATGCCTAATCCAATGGTCTGAAAAAATATTAACATCAATTACATCAATTATACATTATATAATCTTTAGATTTAAACGTAAAGGGAACAATTTATACCTTCATAGTATATTTTTTTCTATCGTCGTATTCATGATTAGATGTCCACATAAGGAATGTGGTGATATCTTTAGCTATCTGAGAAGCGGTGGCAGGGGTACCATCTTCAAACTCCAACACTTCGTCGTAAACGACCTACGCATATTTCGTTATTTGCATACAAGTACGACGGACAATGAGTCAATGAATTACGGGAAACGCGGTACGTGCAATGCGATATCACACACGGTGGCGTTACTGCGTATTCGAATAATAAATTACCTGTCCCATACCAATAGCACCACCTAAGAAATATGGATTAAAGTATTGACCTTCTTGCAGTTTAATTCCAGCTGGTGGATCACAATATCCGGTCAACAGAGAGAATATATAGTTCTGCAAAAATAGATTTATTTTATAAATCCGTTACAATGTTATATATGCGTGAAAGAGGAGAGAGAGAGAGAAAAGTTACCTCTCCATCGTGCCTAGCATTGAGTACCAATGAAAGATCAGGTGGTAAGGCACCATTGTTAGCCGCTCTAGCAGCTTCCTCATTTGGATATGGACTTGGAACATAGTCTGATAATTTTCCTGGACGCATAAAGTATTCTCCAGTGGCGTCAGGACCATCTTTCACCTGTTTTAAGATCGAGCAATAAAGTATATAAATTGTCAATGAGTCGTGTCTTCGATGGAAGATCTTTTTCCGTATGATCACCTGTATCTCGGCAGCAAGAGCTTTCGCCTCTTTCTCCGTATGACTAACGCCGATTAGATGACGATATGCTACATACTGCAAACTATGACAAGCGGAACATACGTTTTTGTATACTTCCCATCCTCGTCGCACACTGAAATTTAAAAAAATACGATCAAATCACTCATTTTGTCAACTTATTATATATTTAACACGCGGATGCATACCTCGCATGATCTAACGAATTAAACATTCCATAAAAATCCCATTTATATCTTCCAGGATGAGCCGCTAGATCGCCGGCTTTTACAGAACTATCCAAAGCATAAATTAAAGCGCCAATACCTCCAGCCGTTATTCCTAAGCACGTTACTAACTGTGAATAAAAAGATAAGTATAAAGTAGGGCAAATAAATTATAGTTTAACAAATATTCTCTAGTAAAAAATATAAATTAAATATAAGAGTTATTACTTAATGAAAAATATTATAACTTACTATAAAAATATATAGTTTTTAAGAAGTTGAAGATTGTTGTCACAGGGAAGGGATCAAGGTAAGAGGGACAACTCCTATCGATAAATTCATAAACACCTACCAATTTTCGACCTCTGGACCATTCTTTTGTAGTAGAGAAATTATTGGTCTGTAAAATCATAACGAATTCTTAAGATTTATCGCATGATTAAATTACACAATAGAAATAAAATTATACGGATGCTATACCTTATCGTTATATCATTACTTATAACAAGATTGTTATCCTTTACACATAGCTTTAACATACGCATTATAAACTATTTAACGCGCGATCATATTTTGCAAATTATACTTTGTATTTGTACAATTTTCACACATGTTTAATGATGGCAGCATCATGATTTTCTCTGCAGATTACTATTACATAACATGTATTAAAATGTCTTTTAAAACTTTTGAAATTTACGTGTCTCTTTCTAAAACACGATACGCTTGTGTGGCATTAATAAGAAAGGTGCCTTCGAGATTAAATATTAAGAATAAAAATGTCATAGCAGTCGACAAGTAGTACAGTTCGAGTAAACTTCTTCTAGAGACTTGGTCAATTATGTCAATCGTATATAAGACCAATAATGAAGCATAAATCTATTACTTATTGCTCAAATAAACGTATTTAATCGCGGTCAATCGTTATTTCAATTTTTCTTACCTGACTAACCAAAGTTCCATAATTCGGTTTTAAAAGACCAGATTTACAAATTCGTCCTAACGTAGCCGCCATCTTGGCCAGAGGTACTATGTGCAAAAGACGTTAGTCAATGAAGCAACTGAAGAAACCACGCAGACAAATTTTTTAGTTCGGTGAAGAGGATTAAAATATCTTATCTAAAGGTTGAATACTGTTGCACCGCACGCAGTAGTTTAAACTTTCACTTAAATTAAATCCTAATTTCCTATGTTGGAAAGATTTAATTTCGATAATAAAAACTTTTATACGCGATTATTGATATCGAGAAATATTCACTACTGTTAAATTTCCCGCTTTATGGCACTTTATCAAATTCTAAATCATTTGAATATCATCAACTGATTGTTATCTATATGATTTCGTTGAAACTCGAAAAGTATCATTAAAAATCTATCATTGATTACAGTCGTCGTCGTCGTCGTAATCAAAAAATATAATAAAAATCATCTTCCTTTTCTTTCTTTCTTTTTTCTTTTTTTCTTTTTTTTCTTTTTCTTTTTTTTTTTTTTTTTTTATATAATCGTGATCGAAACGGGCGTGAAAGTAAAATAGAAAATATTTCGATTGCATCGAAGAACTTATTTCCTTGATAGTTGACTCATTTAAGTAATTTTTCCGATTATTAGAGTAACAAAGTAAATATGGTATATCGATTAATAACATATTAGAGCGTGCAGTTGGAAAATATAAAATCGTAATTGCGTAATTGCAATTAATTTCTAAAAGAATATTGATATTACAGACGAAACGGAAATTCTTTTTAGATGCCCACCTAGCTAGTTACGATATTTGAAGATAATCAAGGGAGAGGGCGCGACGCATGCGCCTATCTGTTGGCAGACTTGGCAGTTCGCCGTCGACCATTGGTGTCAGCTGCTACGTTCGTCAGATGGTAATGTGAATCGTAGAATATCGCATCGATCACCGTACCGAAGAAAACGCATCAAGATGAGCGGAGGAATGCCGGAGCTTGGCTCAAAGATAAGTTTAATATCGAAGGCGGATATTCGTTACGAGGGTCGCCTATTTACCGTAGATCCCCAAGAATGTACAATCGCTCTTGCTAATGGTGAGTACGAAAATCAAGATGGATACCGAACCTACTTTTGCCGCTTCTCCATTTCCCGGTTCTTTCCCTCCTATATCTTTTTACCCTCTTCTCTCGCTTTTCTCTCTCCTTCTGTTTCTCTTGCTCCCTCTCCCTCGCTTTTCTCTTCTTCTTTTCCTTTCAATTCATCTTAAGTCAACGCTCGAGCGTTCCTTTAGATTTGTTAAATTGGAAAATGCTTCAAAATATCATACGAGGTTTCGATTTGTCCGGTAGATCAAATGCAAAACAACCGGGGTCACCCTCCCAACGCTACTCTTGTAACGGGTGATTTATACGTTTCTCGATTAATCTATGTCTTCGAATTATTTCCAATATATATCAGGCTTCATTTTACTTTATAATATTTTACATATATACGGTATATACGAGACTTCATCGCTTTTCGGTGTACTATTATGAACTCTGTAGATACAAACAATAAAGGCATCATTTCGAATCATTTCGTTTTCTGGAGGTCAAACGAACAATCAGCTTTATAACGATACGTTACATTTAAATCTTTTAAAACTTGATTATACAAATATTATTTGATGTATCGTTTATCTGTCTCTCTCTCTCTCTCTCTCTCTCTCTCTCTGTGTGTGTGTGTGTGCGCGCGTGTGTGTATGTCTGCTGTGCGCGCGCGCCTGCGTGCCGTGGTGTGTGTGTGCGCGCGCGCACAAGTATGTGAATGCACACACAACACACACATATTATGTGTGTATGTATGTATAATGGTATGTACATATAAATACAATTTTTATTATTTATCACTTTAAACTTTCAAAGAATGAAATCATACTTTGAATTGCGTTAAATTTGATCCATTATTGTTCTGTTTTATGAAATTATACCAGATTACAAATATTATCCATTAACAGAAATTAATAAAGCAAACGTAGTGTATGCCCTTCTGATATGTCGACAGATTATATTAAAAGCTAGTATTTGCTTTATGTTTCAAATAATCGTTTTTACACATACACAGAGTCATTGTATAGAAGGTTTATATCTCTAGCTTAGTTCTTTGTTTACAATGTTTCAATGTCCTTGCTTTCGACTCTGTGAGGCATCCATCATTGAACTCAAATATAGAGAAAATGTACAGGTTCAAGGTTATTTTAACATATTTCAGATTTTATTCAAATTTTCAAAGTATTCCTTTTTGTCGTAGACTTTATTTTTATTTTATTTTATTTTATTTTCTTTTCTTTTTAATTAAATTATTCTTGTCAAAAATAATAAGAATCAATGTCGCAATTATCTTTTCATCATTAAAAAAATCGATAAAATATTTAATCAGAAAATACAAAAGATAAAGAGACAATATTTTTGTAAGGTTATATTCATTGTCGTATACAATCTAATCTTGTTTATTTTTATAACAGTGCGTTCCTTTGGAACAGAAGACCGAGAAACTCAGCTACCCGTAGCTCCTCAAAATCAGGTGTACGAATATATCCTATTTCGTGGTTCGGACATAAAAGATATTAGAGTTGTAAACAATGTTAACTCTATACCAAATGATCCAGCTATCGTCCAGGTAATTGTACGAGTGTAGCGTATTACTTTCAAGATCTATATTTTTCTGGCACGTTTCGAAACATTCTATTAAAAAAATGTATGTTCGCGCAGTGAAGTATTAGCTTTGAAAATATCTGAAACGATTGATTCTTAGATGACTGTACAACCGTCGATGGGACAGCAATCTTATCAACCGCAACCGACTTATGCTCATCCAATGATGGGTCAAATGGGCCCTATGGGCGGTCAATATGGAACTCCTTACGGTATGACCATGGGAGCTATGGGACCAGTAATGGGGATGCCGACTACTGCCAGAGATCCTCGCGGGCCACTGAATAAACAGCCAAGTGAGTTGAGCTTGGGCCCTGCTGAACCCAATGCCATCTCTATCCCAAACTCACTATCGACGGCCAATGTCGACCCATTACCAAAAGACCAATCTCTGGAAGATGGTAAACTGTTTTTGCTATGATCTTTTCCTTGCCAATGGCATGCCTACTGCTTCCTTTTGGTAAAAACGCTTGCTACATACTTCATTACATTGTATGTATTTTGGATATATTTGAAAGTGATTGCATTTAATAGGTAATCTGTAATTCTTCTAATAATTTTAGTAATTGCAAGCACTGTATGTCATCTTGGATTCATTCCGAATTCTATTCGCATCGCTTAACTTTCTCTGTCGGTATATTGAGTTTGTCCCAAGTGATCTAAGTATCTACATGCTATATTTTCTATGCTAGAACGATTCTCTTACTACAATAAGTACATGTTTTATAATATTGTGCAAATGTATAGATGCAAATGCTTTCCGCTGTGTGCACATATGTGCTTTCATATTAATTTACACGTATCTTTAACCTCCTTGTACGTTTATAATTTTTTAATCGACTTAATCTATAATATCTTTCGTATAGCAGAAAAGTAATAAAAGCATACTTCAATATGTGTGATTTTATCATATTAATATATTACGCGCAGAGATATTCGAACGAATTGCAATATTTTCCTCGGATGAATTATATTTTGAATTCGAAGGAAAATAAACTATCTTTGCACCCGCATTTCCCTATTTTTCTTTAACAATGCGATTAATTGTTATCCGAGCAGCGTACAAGCATGAAGCTGTGTCGAGTAACGAAATAGCAAGAACAGTTTAAAATTTGAAGTAGTTTTGGCTATTATTCTAATAATCATTTAATCGAAGATGCAATGACATTAGTAAGGTTGTAGTACAATACACGATGAGAAATATAAATTCATAATATATAATAAACAATAAATTTGGCCTGACAGTTTTCATTATACTTTATGAGGTACATCAAAGAAAAGAATTTAATCCTTCTTCTATAGGTGTACTGGATCTTATTAGCGGAGGATCGAGATCAACAACGCCAACGTCTTCATTATTGACTAGAAAAAGTCCTACAATAGATCAGGGCATACAAGTAGGACATCAACAGCAGCAGCAACAACAACAACCGCAGCAACAGCAAAGTAGCCTTGGTAAACACGTCGAAAAGCCAAACATTAGAACCGTTCAACCTCCACGCCGTGATCACGAAGGGTAGGATGATTGACTAATTGCCATTGACAATTCGTTACTTTGCTCTAGATTCGTTTAAAAATAAGCAAGGCAAGCTTGTCTAATCGTTGAGTATTTTTTTTTTTTTCTTTCTTTTTTTTTCTTTTTTTTCTTTTTTCCCCCATACAGACATGTTGGAGGCAAGACGAGCAATGCTATGTCGCAATATAACGATATGAAGAGAGACGCCATGAAATCTGATGGTCCGATACAAGGACAAAGTGGACACCCCGGTGGTGGCAGAGGAAATCGTGGTGGTTGGATGAATCGTGGAAATATACGTGGCCGAGGTAGAGGACGCGGTGGTTTTAGGGCCAATCAACCTGGTAATGCTGGAGCTAAATCTAAAAACACGCTCAAATTTGATAACGATTACGATTTCGAGCAAGCTAATACGGAATTCGAGGAATTAAGGTATATCCTCTGTGCAACTAAGTTTCCAAATACATGCATGTTTACTTGGCGTTTTTCGCTTCGTACATAAAAAGAAGTGGGAATACGTGTAACATGCGATACTAAGTTATATGCGATATTAATGCAGGCATGAGTATACGTATAAGTGTCCTGTTTACGCATCGCATACACATTATTTCAATTATTATGGATTATTATGGATTATTTCGATTATTATGGTGTACAAGTATTGATAAAGGAATATGATTTCAGATCTCAGTTGGCGAAGACCAAAATCGACGGTGGTACGGATAATGAGAAGAAAGATGATAGCGGTAATGAAACTGGAGCAGGCGAGGGAGAACCCGAGGAAGAACCGGAAGTCGTTCATTATGATAAATCGAAATCATTCTTCGATAACATTAGCTGCGAGGCTGTCGAGAGGAGTAAAGGGTTGGTATAACTTTGGCATACGAGTTCTGATCGTTTAATAAATAAAAGTTCCTGGATGTCAACGATTGAAGAAATTGTATTTACAGACGATTCCAGCGTACGGATTGGAGGACAGAAAGGAAATTGAACTCTGAGACGTTCGGCGTGGCTTCGACAAGACGTGGCGGTTTTCGCGGCCGTGGCTACTACAATCGTGGAATGGGAGGAATGTACGGGAGAGGAGCTGGCAACATCGGTACGTCCGGTTTTCGTGGTGGATACAGAGGTACTCGAGGTGTCAATCGCAAGCCCAATCAACAACAGAATAATAATCCTGGTAGTCAAGCTCGTGCGACCAACGAACAGTCTACCAATCAGTCGCAGCAGAACAACCGTCTTGTAACTGGAACGGCGTAAAGCCTGGAAAATGCCACACTACGAACAACGCGCTATTAAGTATAAGTATTCTTTAGATTATAAGGCTTTTACGGTATATGCTCTGCCCATACGAACTGAAAATGAGTTTGGAAGATTGGCAATCTGATGAATTTTAAAAGATTGTCGTTGAAGGAAATGTCGCGAAGAATCTCGCGCGTGGGACTCTGCTGGCGCACAGAACTCTCGCATCTAGACTTTCTTTTGGTGTAGGGGAGACGTTTGCTCTATGGGGAAGAAATGTTCTTTTTTTTTTCTCTTTCCTCCCTAGCTTTGGATAATGATCACGATATACGCGCGCACGTGCGCGTGCGCGCATACACAGACACTTTCTCTCACACTCTCTCTCTCCCCCTGTCTGTCTCTCTCTCTCTCTCTCTCTCTCTGTCTCTCTCTTATCGAGAATCGTCCATTGATAATCGTTTATATAATCGAATATTCTTATTGTTCGTGCGCGTTCTCGAGAGAAGATCTTTGCGCTTTTAGTTTTTTCTTTTCTCCAACAGACATCGGAGCGAAAAACAGAGACGTTACTTTTGAATATAATCTTATAATATAATTCATATGAGGCGTTGAAAGCGCAGGCAGGTTTATCGCATTGAGAAGAAATTGACGAAAAATTAAAAGTTCTAGTTTAAAACTACTCGTTTATAGTTTATTCGAAACGCGAATTTCTTTCTCTCTATAGAACATTTTTCCTACGATTCTTTTACGGGGACGTTTCAAGTTGAATATTTTTCCCATACGTTTCGTATCGTAATCATTATCACGTCTTTTCGTATAAGTGTTTAGTAGATCGAGATAGGTCAATAAAGATGTGGCAGAGAAAAAATAAAATGATAAAAAAAAATTATACTGGTAATTATATTTGCATTAGTTATAAACACCGATAGAATATACTCAGTTTCGGTGATGTCTCGGAATAAAAATATTCTTATGAGAAAGAAATCTTATGAAAAAAAGGTAGACGCGCGTGTAATGGCTAATTTCTGAGCTATGTTGCTTTGTATTCGTTTGACGGAAGTATCTTAAGTATGGAGAGAATATATGTATATATAGTATTTATAATTATATCAGTAAATGGATATAATTATATATATATATATATTCTATGCACGTGTATTTTCTCTATATCTTTTCGAAAGGTGTAATAGAGAAACTGAGTATATTCGTTGGTACTTATCAATCGTAAAAGAATGTGTGACGCTGAGAATGGAGTTATTACTATAGCTAAATTATCGCGTGTTTTATTTTTTGAATACGCAGACGAAATTTCGAGATAACCGACTAGAAGTTTCTACAACAGAAGAAGGAGAAGAAAAAAAAAATAAACAAACAAACAATATTTAGTTTTAAGCGAATGGAAGATTCTTTCGAAGGTATAAAACTTACGATAATGCGTGTGAACTCTTTAAAATGCAAATATGTATAATCGATACTGTCCTATGTACGAAATCGTCATCGAACGCGTTCGTAGACGATCGTTGTTCACTTGATAAAAGAAAAAAGAAAAACAAGAATACGACGAATTGTTTGTTCGTTGTACCGTGCGTAACAGATCAATAAGAAGATGGCGAACTTTTAAGGGGATGATTATAAATTGAAAGTACAAGTCACATTTAACAGTGAAGAGTGCACTAATCGCAGCGAAGAGACCAAAACACGAATCGCTCTGCATGAAAAATTAACTTTGGTGCATAGGGTAAAGATTCTTTCGACTTTGCGACTGTCGGTAATTAGAAAAGTGGCCTAACATTTAATTTCTTATCATCTATTTTGAGTTTCATCGATCTATATTATAAAAACAGAAAAAAATAATATTTCGGTAAATATATGGCTTTGGTCTCTTTCATAATCATCATTTCACTCGACTCTTCCATTTCAAAGCGGTGTGTTTGCAAAAAAAAAAAAAAAAGAAAAAAGAAAGAAAGAAACAAAACGAAACAGCAAGAATTAAAAATATAACGACGCGATATTCGAGAAAGTACTTACAATTAAAACGAACGAAAAAAAAAAAAAGAATACTTTATACTTGTATGACGCACGTCGAGTCTGCTGCTGACCTTCTCATTCGTAAAACTTCGTTGAGAGACTCCTCGAACGTAAAGATTCAGAATGAGAAGGAGAAAAAAGGAGGAGGAGGATGAGCGAAAATTATCGAAGGTATAGAAGAAGGAAAATGAATGTAACCTGTCGCCAGTAGACTAGATGATATATCGTCATCATTAATTAACAGCATGGATTTATTATATTTGTCGTGTGTATGTGAACGGTTTGGGGGTATTGCTAAGGATAGAGTAAAGGTAGGTAACGTCGTTCTCCTTTTTTTTTTCTTTTTTGTTTTCTTCTTTTCGATAGTTTTTACCGACAAATTTTGCTCTTCTTTTTTCCTCGATCTGGGTTACATACATTTTACATGTTCAATATTTAAGAATCAAGTGAAATTCATTAATATCTCATTCGATCGAAGAAACTTTGTGAATCATGTGTGTGTATCATATAACTTCGTCTTTACGATTTCGAATACGCTCCGCGTTGTTTATATCCGCGCGACGATGCTGCACTTTGAATGGTCGTGAAACTAACAAAAAATTAGAAAAAAAAGCTGGATGATAAATGCCCCTTAGACGAGGAAAACGAGTAGGAGAAGGAGGAAGACAAGTCTGAAAAGAAGGATAACGGTGTAATAATGCGGAAAAGGCAAAAAGTATGTGTATTATTTGCGACTGTTATTTTTCTATGGCTCTTGCCGAGATCCACGCATATATACAAATGTATACATAACGTAAGCCAAGATTTAGTTATACATACGTGTGTGTGTGTGTGTATGTATGTATGTATATGTATATGTATATGTATATGTATATGTATATGTATATATATATGTATATATAAATATATATATATATATGATGATAATGATGATGATGATGATGGTAATGATAACATATTGATAATGATAATAATAAAATAATAATAATGATGATGATGATAACGATAAAGATGATAATAAAAAAAAAGTAAACCTTCATAGTCTATCGGCGATGCGGCCAAACGAAGTATAAAGAGAATAATAAAAACAGGAAAAACACAAATCATGTGTATAATAAACTTAGGCAGATAAGAAGAAAAAAAGTATGTTTTAAGTTTCTTGCATTATGCATGGGGAAAATATTATTACACGATGTACGCGATTTTCCAACGATAAGTTTTTGTTTTGTACAGCGGATATTGTGAATCCCGATGCTATGAATAATACTGAAATGATGAAATAATACGCGGTGTATAATCTTTGTAATAGTAATCGACCTCTTTCTTTTTTTTTTTATTAACCTGTAGCTGTACATAACGATATACTCGTATACAGCTTACAGATTAATTACTTCTTATCGTTCCTTGTTAGAGCATTTTCTTCCTACTTTCGAAATGCAATTCGCTTAGGAAACTTAAAATTAAAGGTAAAGAAATAATTCGTGTTCCGATCAAGCACAAATTACGCTAGTTCTCGTAGCACTGTCGCAAACTTTCGTTATCGTGCGTCCTTTTCCAATTTTAGTTTCGACGTACGTCATGTTGTTCTTATAACGTCGACGTAGAGTACGAGGATTTGGTACATAAATCTCGTAAGGTTGACGACCACTCTCGATGACCCAAATGCTACCGGATTCACCGAAACGTAGAACATTCAATAGTCCCTGAGCGACGACATACGGTCTGTCGATTAAACAAATTTGTCTTCAATCATAGGACAGATCGAGGAATTTGGATATGAAGATCCGTGCTAGAGGTGAAGAGAGAGAGAGAGAGAGAGATCGCAAATAGAGACGACACTCACGTTTGTATAGGGACCTGTTCCAAGTTCTTCACAAAATCCGCTTTCATTACTCTGGATAGTAATTTGTTCGGACTGTCGATGGTGAGTCCGGTTTCCGTTAACCCAGGGCACAACGTTATCACGCTTATTCCGGTTTTTTCGTAGTGATCAGGATCCTAAGAGATAAATAAAACTTTTACGTATCGTTATGATTATAATTGGTTTCGTTACGCGTTACGTAACGATTAAGAATATAATTCGAGTTCAGCGCCAAGAAGATTAATCGTAATCGATCGATGGTACTCACTGCGAGAGATTGCGAAAGACCTATGATCGCGTGTTTTGTGGCTGCATAAACTGGAAGTTGAGCCGTATTACCGACGTTCATGCGTTCACTGACGTTCACCAATATTCCACCGTGTCTACCGTTCTCTTTGCTCATGTATTTGACAGCCAACATCGCTGTCGAGATCATTCCAGTCTAAGAAAAAAAAAAATCTTTTTAACGTCTTTAACGATGCATTACAGATCGTAAAAGATATCTTTTTTCACTTACGATGTTCACGGCGATCTCACGTTCCCAACGTCGTTCGTCGAGTATTCCAGCATTGTTTATCACTATGTCAATGCCGCCCATTAATATTGACGCTTCCTCGAAGGCCTCTGTAAGATAAACAAACATGGAATATATAGAAATGAAAAATATTCTTTTCTCCTTTATGTTCTCGAATTGAGATACTTTTGATCGAACGAACCTATCAATTGTTCTTGTTTGGCTACGTCACTTTGTACGAAGTATACTTTGTTTTCACCGTACGACTTGTCTATACCCAAGCTAATCCTTTTACCAGTCTCTCCGTCTATATCGAGTATAGTTATTTTCTATAACACATTAAAGAATCGTCTATCTCGTTCGAATACCATTGATCGTAGTTAAATCAATATGTCGATCGATGATCGCTTACGTTTGCTCCATGTTTTAAAAAGCGATTGACGAAAGCGTAACCTAGACCAGAGGCGCCGCCGGTTATTAAAATATTTTTATCAGATACGAAACCATTGATTTCTTCCAATTCCTTGGCTCTTTCCGAGGTCGAGGAACGTCGTCTGCTCATCCGTGGCGCTACAAAGATAATCAACGTGATTCTTTACTTCCTTAATAAGTCGGTCAATAATTTTTCCTTTTTCCTTCTCTTTTATATCGGATAAATGAAAGACATTGCATGAGAGCTAGCTGTGAAAATGAACAAACGTTAGAAATCGTTATATCGTTCCTTTCTCAACATTTTTTTTCTGACTTTCCTTGAGGAAAAATTAGAAAAATTTGTCGTACCTATCATCTCCATTTTGAATTTTCGAAATAAATAAACCGATAAGAATCGAAAAAAGAATGACAGAACGAACGTAGCGGTCGCAAAGAAGCAAACTGAGATCGATGCTTTCCCCGAATGGTATTTATAC
Organism: Vespula pensylvanica; assembly: GCF_014466175.1. Classification (NCBI taxonomy): domain Eukaryota; kingdom Metazoa; phylum Arthropoda; class Insecta; order Hymenoptera; family Vespidae; genus Vespula; species Vespula pensylvanica. Next base: position 5,355,860 of record NC_057696.1, read on the forward strand.
GAATCGAATGACATTAATCGGAGACGCGTTATTACTACTTGGCGTTTCACGCTTCGTTTCGAGAAAGAAGAGGGAAGAGGACGGCTGGTTCCTCTTTGATTAGCTTCTTGGTCAAAAGGAACGTGTGTATGCGCGCGCGCATTTGTGCATGCAAGAGAGAGAAGGCAGAAAGACCGATTTCGAAGGAATCGAAGCAACGCGTTGTTTATCGATAGCTCTGCTACTTAACAAAAAAAAGAAGTGATAAAAGAGAAAAAATAGAATGAGAGAAAGAGAGAGAGAGAGAACTTTCCCGTCATGGTAACATTTTTTCCTAATTGCGATAACCGCGAGACGATAAAGAGACAATCGTAGTCGAAATACGATTACTTTTCTCAGTCGCGGCACAGTAAACTATGTAAACATTATAGATCTTGCTGTTTTTCCTTCTAGATGAGTATATAAAAGGTATCAAACGGTTAATCGCGTTCTTCGAGAAACAATCGTGTGATATCTAACGTAACGAGTGATGTAATTTCATGAATGAGATAATCTTATTGATGTCCAATTCACTCAGAAAGAGAAGACGATTTTTATCGATGCGACCATTGTACTTTTTACATAACTACAATAATTCAACAACGATAACGATAAGATCAAGATCATGGTTATTTTAGAACTCTCTAGTTTTTCGTTTGACTTTATTTTTCGTTGTGGAAATATTCTTTACTTATCAAGAAATCATCGATCTACGTATATACCGCGATATCAATGTTTTGATATATTGCGCACATTGCGCGAACGGTGCACCCAACGATGTTCGACGCGACGTTCGTCGATAGGACAGGAGTCGTGTGGCAGAAGGCAAAGATAATGAACGGTCGTACGCACTCCGTTCATTATCGAGAAAAAGAATGTATCATTTTTCTTTCTTTTTTCTTTTTTTTTTTCTTTTTCTTTTTCTTTTCAAATCACATCTCGCGAAGGACGGGCAAACGATAAAATGCATGAAAAGCTAGACCTTTTAACCGCGATATTGTTGACCGGTTCGAGTTGGTTCTCGTTGGATCTTACTCAGGTCAATATTCGCGAATAAATTATTACAGTGATATTCGTTATGTTATTTTCCTTTTTTTCGTTATCACCTTAGAAAACGTTTTTCGAAAATTAAATGGGAGAATAAAAGAAACGGACGAAGAAGTATTTATCGAAAGGTAATAGACCACGTAGTGCTACTTTGAATTTTTATTAAAGAAAAGATAATCTTCTTTAGCCTGTCCTTGAAAATATTAGCAATGAGGTTATCGTACGAAAACGATAAGGAGTTAAGGAGAACGTAACGAAGCACGATCGGATCGTGAGATAGTATATAATCCTCAATAGCCGACTTGAAAAAAATATATATCAGTTTCCTCAAATCTAACATTGATTTATAGATTTTCCTAGATTCTTAAGTAGAAAAAAGAACATTTTATTTCTCGTAAGTATTTTTTACAAGTATCTAACTCTGTTGTTCCTCCGGTTGATCCGTCTTCTGCGGTAAACTATCGGACAGTTGAACTTCATAAACAGGTTTACCTTGCTCGCTTATCCATATACTTCCATTTTGAGCGCATCTGATCGCATAGATCAGTCCATGGGCAACTGATTGGACTCTGATCGTGAAAAATAATCGATCATCAAGAAACTGTGAAAAATCATCAAAATCGCAAAGAGATATACACACCTTTGGGGTTGGTACCTTCGAGGATCCGTAAGATTGCTTTGAAAATCTTCGTGATTTGCCTCGGTCAGGCCTGGACAGAGTACTATGATTCTCACCTTTGTTCTCTGATAGTGATAAGGTTGCTAAATAAGAAGAAAAATGGGAAGAATGCATCGTAAAGGAGAAAAAAAAAAGATCGAGCAAAATGCAAATTAAAGGAGCAAATGCATACGGCGAAGGAGCGGCTAAAATTCACCACGGCGTGTTTGGTAGTGGAGTAAACTGGAAGTTTTGGTAAAGCACATAGACCAGCGATCGAGGAGACATTAAGGACAACGCCTCCTTTTCCACCCGAATCTCGACGCATTTGTTGTATTCCCAGTAAAGTTGAACGAATCAAAGCTGTCTGCAAAAAAAAAAATGTGCACATACGTTTATACTTATAATCAAGAGAAATGCCGATCAAAGGAACACAGGAACTCACCACATTTACGTCTATAGCTTTTACAAAGTCAGTCTCATTTATCACGCTGGCGTTGTTGATTAAAATATCTAGACCGCCAAGAATATTGATTGCATCCTTAAATGTAACTACGGCAAACGATCTCTCTCTTGTTAGTTTCTTCGGAAATTATTATACAATTATTGATTCATCGAATATGAGAGGTAAAATGCGATTTATACGAACCATTGAAATCGGTGCTACGCGTCACATCGCAGGAAAGAAAGATCGCGCGATTACGCCCAAATTCAAAGTTTAATATCTCCATCGCCTCTCTTCCTTCTTTCTCGCGGTTGTCGATCAAGAGGACTTTCTACGAATAGAAATTTAAACTAAATATTATTTATAATATTTCTCTTTACAAAGTGCAACTATAAATATATGATACACACACACACACACACACAACACCGACTGATAAAGTTTACGTAATCACAAATAATACAATTGAATCCGAGGTACTACGAGTTTAATAGTTGATTAAAAAAACTAATTTTTTTTATCCAGAAACGTAAATAAACGTCGTTCGATAAGAAAATATTCACTCACAGTTACACCATTGCGTAACAATTCTCTGCTAAAGGCCAAGCCCAAGTTGCTCGCTGAGCCCGTTACGATCGCTCGTTTGTCCTTTATTTGCATTTTCTGTTTTTCGAAACGAAATTTTTTGTCCCACCGTTAATCACTTAGGAGTCGAACAATATTTCTTCTCCGAGCAATATTTTGTTTCGAGATTGACGTTAAACTGATAAATAATTTTATTTCTTACGATTAAATCGTAAAAAGCGAAGGATGAATGAGGGGCGAATAAAAAGATGACGGAGATCGAACGACAACGAGTCACGTCTTCTTCATTGCTTCTCTCAATATGTAACTCATGTCAGCTCTTTTCGACCGATACGAAAGAATCTTCATCTTCTTTTGCTTTTCCTACGACGATCTTCGACCCCAGACGAATGATCCAATTCCATTCCATCGCAAAGCCGCGAGATTGATTTCTATGTAACTCGTAGATTTCTCCGAATTTTCTCTGTTCATTGACCATTCTAGTGGATTTCGTGGATACTGTTTCTTTCGAAAGAACCAAATCTTTAATTCTCGACCTTTGAACTTTGATTGTCGTGATAGGCTCGCAAAGAAGAAAGTAATCGATCTGCGTTAGAGTTTTTTCTTTTTTAATATCATAACAGATCAAATCCTAAGACTTTTAACCGCGTCATTTGTTCTTCATTGTTTTTTTTTTTTTTTTTTCAAAGATTTTACAATGTTTCTTGTAATCGTATTGGAAAAAAGAAAAGGAAAAACAAATAAAATATTAACCTGATCAATTTCCTTGCAATTGTACTATGAATTAAGAAACAGATCGTATTGTGCTTTTAATACGGCAAATATTCTTTCCTCGTTCTCATAAAGAGATGCAAAATATTAAAAAAGTATTGAATCGAGGACACGGATCGCTCCGTGGCTATACATCGCGTATTTGTTTTTCTTTTTTTCTAAGGTGCGCGATCTTTCTTTTTTTTCTAACGAGCCACGTTCCGACACGTCTTTTTTCACTTACGTTGTTACTACACGCCAATCTTCTAACACGTTATGTATAAGTTTAGTTTAATTGCCGTACAATCATTCATGGATTCCGATAAAAGGAATGTAAACGTTCTCATAAATCGTAGCGTGTGAGATATTTATTTCATTTCGTTATAAAAAGAAAATACAATTGTTGACAGACATATATAGGTAAAAAGAGAGAAAGAAAGAGAGAGGAAAAAACTAATTATTTCTTCTATAATAATATTAGTCCATTTTAAATTGGTACGACAAGCTCCGTGTAATGAGGAATTTCGATCTGATACGGTGGTTTCCCGCCCTCGCTGATCCAAATCGCTCCATTTTTGCCTTTTTGAATAAGATCTACCATTGCTTGCGAGACATTGTCGACCCTTTATCCAAACACGCGTAAAATTTCATTATAACACAAATTTTATACAGAAAAAAGATTTAGGAAAAAAGTATCACGCTTACGTTTGCTTAGGATATCGGTCGAAAATCTTTTGAATGCAGTCTGTATCGACTATTTTCGTAAATCTCTTACCGTCCTCACCGAACAAATCTGTTTCGGTAACACCAGGACACATAACCAATATACGGACACCAGTTTTGTATTCTAGATGCTAGAACAAGAGAACAACTTTCCAGATATAATATATATAAAGAGAAAAAAAGTTTAATCGATCGATTTATAATTCGCATTGCAAGAAAATATATACTTTCGAAATTTCATTAACTTAATACTATATACCTTCAAAGCGCTACTGAATCCAATGACGGCGTGTTTAGTTCCCGAATAAACTAAGCCCGGTATAAATTTGTCAGAAACGCCAACGATAGAAGCAATATTTACGATGGTTCCACCCTTGCCACAATTTTGTTTGCTCATGTGATCCAGAACAAGAAAGGTTCCACGAACGAGACCATTCTGAAAGTAGAACTTTTTTTTTTTCTTCTAATCAAGCCGACAAACATTGAAATCGGAAGAAACTTACGACGTTAATGTCGATCATTTTTTCCCAACGAGATTCATCTAAAATTCCGGCATTGTTGATAAATATATCAATGTTATTGAAGGTACAGATGACTTTCTTTACTGCCTCTGCGAAGATCGATGAGTAATCGTTAATTATTTGCTGTTTTCTTTTATTGTACATTTTTAGCATGAAAATGAGAGCTCATTTTAACAGCCTTCAATGTTTACCTTCGAATTGCGAAGCGTTCGTTACGTCGCAAGGTATAAAGATGGCTCGATTTTTGCCGAATTCTTTTTCCAATGTTGACACAGATTGGGTACCTTTCGAATTGGCCAGATCCAAAATGGCTACACTCTAAAAATTCAATGAATTTTCAATCGAATTATGTTTAGATTTTTCTAAAAACATACCTTGGCGCCATTCTTTAGCAAATCCTCGGCATATTTGTATCCAAGACCGCTACCTCCACCGGTAATTGCGACAGTTTTACCTTTTATTTTATCCATCTTTACGTTGCAATTAACGATCGAGCGAAAAGAAAAATAATGTACGAATCCGAACGAAGAACGCTCTCTCATTGAAATTTCTTGTACCATCTGCTTTCTTATATATATGTGCTTAAAGATAGGAGCGAGAGTGGGAGTTGATTAGTACAATATTTTTCTATGATTCGATGTTTCGTAAGAGAGAATTAATACTTCAAAAGTTTATATCGTTTATTCGGATAGTAAAATAATAAATTTCAATCTATCGATTTCTCGAGAAATCAATGATTCGAGAAAAATAACGTTTCAAACGAAACTAATTCAAAAACATTAGTCTCGGCTCTTATTTCAACGTAATATATTATGTAATTTATAATATACTATAATAAGTCCTTATTACAACGTAAAACATATATATAATAGTTCCTCCAATTTTTTATCTCTTTCTTTCGATTGGAATTCACGAAATTTCATTGAAAGATCAAAAATGAAGGTACAGCAGAGAAAAATGAAAATACAGCAAAACAGAATTCGATAATCGAATTATTTGTTTACGATATGTAAACATATTTTAAATAAAACTTTCAAGAGGAATGAGATAAGATAAGATATAAAAGAAAAATTAACGAAATTCTCGAAGAATGTATAGGGAATATTAAAGAAATGGAATTATATAAGTTATTATGAATAATAAATCATATATATGTATGTTTTCATACGTAATACGTGACAAGGAGAGAAATAATGATAATGGTATCAAAAAAATTATTTTATTAGATAAGTATACAAAAAATGAAAGATCAATCTACGTACGATTAGAATTGAATCGTTTCATATATAAAAAGACGATTTTGTTAAGAAGGAGTAAAGAACAAATATCTTTAAGCAATAGTGCGTATAATATTAAAAGAAAAACAAAAAAACAAAAAAAAAGTAAAAAGAAAACCACAAAAACAAAGAATTTCTTAAGAAATAATATAGATATATCTTATGTACTGAAAATTATTGATAACTCCTTTCGATATAATTGAAACGAACGCTATAAAGAAAGGAAAAAATGCATTTTGTAAAAGATAAAGATATGTATCCATAATATCGATAAGCTATTTAACCGGCTTTAATAGAAAAGCTTTAAAAGAGGTTGTATTTTTGCGACTCAAGATTTATATACCGAGCATATGTGCGTCGGTGTGTGCACAGGTGCGCGTATGTGTGTGTAACGAAACTACAAAGAACGAAATATTTTTTCAATAAAAGTGTGAATTACCAAATTTCTTATGATCCTTGATATATTCTTATTCGTATATTTTATAAGCATCATTGTATTTTTGTTACTTACAAACGTCTTAACCATACTGTGAATTATCGTATGACAAGCACTTTCTTTTCTTCTTGTTCACTGCATTATAGATTAGCTCATCTCAATTAATTAATATCTTTTAATCGCTTGTATAAAATCGTATAATTTTCTCCCCCTTTACGTATTTAGGTTTAAATATGCGTTAACGCATAAAACTTAAGAAATATAACTTCTCGGCAACGTGTTTTCTCAGCTTGCCAGACAGAACATTCTAAAAGATGATTCTTTCTTAACGTCATTAGTTTAGTCGGTATGTATAACGAACGTTATGGAAAATTGCTACATAAAAACAGGTATAAATTTCCTTAAACTTCGCTGCATGCCATCGCAATATCTTAATGCGATTTCTTCTTATTATTCACAGATTTGTATAATATTGCTAAATATTGTATACGGTAGCTAGCCTTCACCATTAGAATTTTAAGGATTTTGCGAACAATGCTGCCGTAGCTTGTGCTTTATCGCCATTAAACCTACGCAGTTCGCTAATTACTTGAGCTCTACTGAAACCTAACGCTTCAATTTCTTTAACCGTGGCTTCGGTAAATGGATCGTGTGAAAAAATTGTAGTTTCTAATGTGGCCAGTCTGTTGGATGAAGATGACGCGCCAACGGAATTGTTGTGACCCTGGATGATATCTGTACATAGACAAATATACGATAATACACCAAAACCGTCGTATCTGTTTTAAATTTCTATCGAGATAATGTTACTTTTATTATGACGATCCAACTAGAGACACAAGCTTACCGTGCTGTTGCCTTTGCTTCTTTGCATCTCTCGTACTATCTTCCAAAGCCCTGTGCAGATCCCTATCGTCCAGTGACTCATCGCTATTACCACTCAATCTTGCACATTCTGGCAAATCGCCTGTAGGAAAATATTTAACAATAGATAATGTAGAGAGGTGGCACCCTGACGGTGGCAAATTAAATCATAGCCCGGTGAAAGATCCTCTGTCCACTGAAGCATCAATCGTAGTCTAACCTTCTGCTAAAAATGGAGTCTCAGTTCCTGTTGTTCCGATCATCAATAAATTTCTCTTTAGGTCTATGCAACACTGATGCCTTTTCAACATGTCTAAACCAAGTAACATATCCATTCTTTGTTCTTCGAGTACGCTAAAAGACGTCGTAAGATGGTCATTGCCAATTTGAATTTGGACCATATGAATTCGTCCGATGATGCGTTGTACGCCGACACCCTTGGCAACTCCAGCCCATCTAGTGTCGACTAGACGCATAATGTGACACCTTTCTGCGCAAGCCGCAGACATTATCGTTGTTTGTGCACCTAATTACATAAATAACACTTCCAAGTCCAACATCTTGACAATTATTAGTATCGCGTCTTTCAAATTATTTGTAAGCGCATCTTTCGGATTATACAAATTCTCTATAATAAATATATCTAAAATTAACTGGCAAAGAGAAAAATACGACCTTGAGGATTTAACAAAGATTCACAAGATGAGTCAAGGTAGTACAATTTAAAAATAGATATCCAGTAAATCGAGCGAAAGAAATTTAAAAATAAATTCAAGCAAGAAACTTGCACGTTTCCTTCCTTTAAGATTTTTACACTTAGTCCGTCATTCGATTAAAACGTTAAAATATACCTGAGTCAATAAATGCTTTAACAGGAAATCCATTTACTTTGCAGTTAATATACAACATAACGACGGTGCCAAACGTTTCAGGATTATATTCCATTGCCGCTTCCATATTGGCCTCAATGTTTTTCTGTCGAATTTCTTCCGCGATCAGTCTTTGCGCTTCGGTATCCAATGGATCCGCATTCATCATTCTTAATCTTTGCACTTGGCGTTCTTCTCTGACTTTGATTTGTTCCCTCAGTACAGTTGAAAATCTATCTATAATGTTTTAGATTTTATTTATGTCTGTGTGCTTGGAGATGAAAATTATAATAAATATATAATAATTTACCTAAATTACCGGACAATAAGGCATCCGCGAGCCTAGGATTATTTTGCTTAAGTAACGCCAATTGATCTGGATTCGCTAAGAACATATCTCTTATCATGGCTGGATCATCTTCGCTACGCGGGTTTTGTACTCTATGAGCAGTACTATTTGTAGGTGGAATTTGCCTATTGTTCGACGTTCCTGGTACTCTGATGGAACTGAAGTCCAATGTAGGAATAACTAAAGTAACAAGCTTTGAAATTCAGTTACCTTTCTCTTTGTTATTTACTTATAAGAATACCTACTTATAATTAGAAATTCTATAACTCTAACGAAGACATATATACGGACTATGATTCAATATATAAGAGAATATATGAGATTGAGAGAGAGAGAGAGAGAGAAAGAGAGGGTGAGAGAGGAGAGAGAGAGAGAGAACTGAAATTCCTCGATTTCTTTCATATAGGTAGGAAAAAGATCAAAAACTGAAATCGAGAGGCTAACCTCATGTCGGAACACGGTCAATTAGCGTTTATATGCTGACCTCCGTTAAAGGGGTTAACGTTCAAGTCGGAGCCACTCTGATGCATGTGTTGAAGGATAACGGCGTCACCATCACGAATGCCATGGTCCTTAAGAGACTTCTTATCGTCCATTAATGGTAGGCCGTTGAAAGCAATGACGATCTCGTGAGCCGGTACGCCGCTTTCGATTTCACAAAAGGCCTTAAAGTTCTCCAATTCGAGATCTTCACTGACATCCAAGACGAAGATATCGTCACTTAACGTTGTAACCGTCACCTTCATGTTTCCAAAAGTTGACTCCTATCTTCTTTTCAGACTCGTACAGACTCGTCCTAGTAGTAAGGCCAAAAAATATGAAAAATTGCGGGAAGAAATATTAAAATTCGAAAGAAAGAGAAACGCGGACGTTTGACGTTACACGATTTTCCAAAAAAAAATTATGTGTTGTGTGTGTGTGTGTGTGTGTGCAGCCACCGTTCGTGAGCCGGGTTAAGGGAGGGGAGGACGGAGTGATAAACAGTTTTCTGGGATGTAAACACAATCCAGCTCAGCAAAAACACGCGACTCCACGTTCTCGAGATTCGAGAGTGGAACCGATAAAATAATCGACTAATCGATACTATCGAATTTCGTTTGGAAATTATCGACAGTCGTCGGAACGTCGCGTCGGTAACGTCGTAGCGCGAAATTCAAAGTTCACTTTTATACGTATACGCAAAGTCGCTATATATCATTTTATATGTGCTAAGGCTACTTAATCCCTAAATTAAATTCAAAAGAAATACATTAAAAAGGATTATATTTACAATATTATACAAGAATGACTCTTATGTGTAAGTTTTAATAGCCATATTTATCGTTTAAACTGGTTTTTCCGTCTCCAGTTTGATTTTGTGGTGGAACCCAAGTGGAGTAATTCTCGTTGTACACGTCCTTGTCATAAATTTCTTTTACCGTTTTCGTAACTTTGGATTTTTTTGCGGACGATCGATCGCTCGAAGAAACTCCAGTGCCATCCTCAGATACAGATCTTTTTCCAACGCTTACACTCTCTATATAACGGAAATTCTCTTCTACTTCTCTGACACTTATTTGTGCCTGAATTCCTGTCTCTCCTTGATACGAATCTAAATTATTCGAAATCTCTTCGATACTAGTTTTTGAATCATCTCCTTCATTATTTTCCCTTAATTCTTCATTTAAAGCATTATAATCGTTTTGCGCGGATAGCGAATTGGAATGAATATTAGGATCCATGATCGTCGTTTCCTATAAAGTTTTAAGCATTGTTACGTAAAGTTACAATTTATATATACTTACAAAGTAAACGATAAAAGATCAATTAATCCTCGTCACATACGTCATTTGAGATTTGACGATCCTTTCTTTGATCCACGTTTAAATCTTTATCAAAGATTTCAGTTGATCTTTGTACTTCGTTTAAAGGTACTATGTGGATGTTTAAAGGAGGCAAATTAGTAGGTCGCAGAGGATTTAATAATTTTATCAGTCTAGCCTCTTCTTGGCGTAAATCTTGTAATTCAACTTTCATTTTACGTTTATCAGCTTTGCTCAAAACAGTTGCATTTAAAGAAGACATAAAAGCATCTAACGCATCTTCATCCGCATCTTCTACGTTTTTCGAGGATTCATTTTCAAACTTTTGTGACCTTCTCATGCATTCGACCAAATCGGTTATCTTTTTTACGACTGTGCTATGCTTTTCTATCTGCAAATATATAATTTCACGAATTACAAACGATTAAAAGATGTAAAACTGATGTAAAATAAAATATGTTTATCTAATACCAATGAATCGTACGTGTCTTCTTGCGGCTCTAATTTTCCTGCTAATCTCATTCTTTGTTTGCGTTTCTTTTCTATAGAACCAGTCCTATCGAGGTAATTGTCTTCGTCCGAACTATAATAATCATCTTCTTCCCAATTTTTTACTTTCCTTTTTCTACCTTCTATAATATTTACGTAGACATTATAACACATCATTGTTTTATATGATCATTTTTTAACGTCTAGACATACGAAATGAAAATTTTTGCTAACGTACCATGAGTCGCTTGTCTGAGTAATCCATATCTATCCAAAATTTTACATGCCTCTAACGCGCATTGAACTACGCATTCTTTCTTCTTTCCCTTTACAAGAGCTTCCGCTCTCACCGTATGTCCAGCGATACTCTCGATAGGCAAACTGATAGAAAGGCGTTTGATATATTAAAATACGATCCTTATCGTATATTAGATTTATAAGAAATATTATAGAACATATTTACTCGACCCAACATAGAAATTGCGCAAATCCTTTTTCTTCCGTATGATATTGCAAATCGTACCCTTCGCGTTCAAACCAACCTCTCAAGCTTTTCTTAGGGTCGTTAAGATATAGTTCTTCATTGTTCGTAGCAGCATACGGATTTTCCGTTAAATCTGTTTCTTCATCCGCGTCTTCGCCCATACCCCAATCGATTCCTTCATTCTCTTCTTCTTCTCTTTTTAATTTTTCTTCTTCTATCATCTTCGAACGCTGCGCTGCCTTTATCTTCTCTCGTTCCTGTATCTCCAACATTCTTTTTTCCTGAAACGACGTAACAATGATTATCAGATCGAAAGGTAATAAAAATATTTTCAAGTTATTAATTTACAACAATTTAATACCCTTAATTCTGTGAAAGATAATTCAGATTCTTCCTCTTTACTCTCGTGAAGAGCTTGTAATATATATTTTCGCGCGCTACAACCAAATTTGATAATGTGGCTGTCGTATAATCTCACATAAGCATTAGGAGGTACACGATTTCCGTTCCAGTAAGTGCCATGAGTGCTTCCTAAATCATATATATAAAGTCCTTTAGAATTGTTTTCATCTTCGATACCTCTGTATTGGATGACTGCATGAAACCTTGAAATAGTCGGATGTGCAAGGGAAATATCGCAATTAGGTAACCTCCCAACGACGTGATAACTTTTATCAGTTAAATCTATAGTTTGAACGATAACGCCAGATTTCAATACTTCCAGTTTATATTCGTTATCTGGTTTTGTACCCCAACAAGGTTCTTGATACTTTAAAGCTATTGTTTTATGAATTTTCGATGAACCAGTAGTAGTATGTTTTTCGTTTGAAGATTTCGTATGCTTTGCGTTTGACATAACCTTTTCCGCAGGAGCACTCGGTTCTTTGTCGTTTTGTTCGATCTCTTGTTGAACTTTTGTTGAACTAGCTGAGCCAGATATCAATGAAATCTTCTTACGTTTTCCACGCTTTGGACCAATTATAATGGTTGGCTTTTTAAACTCTACTTGCACAGCAAGATCATCAACTTTTTTATTTATTTTCTGAGAGTCTATCGCTATTTCTGCTTCAATATTCTCGGATTCAGTTTTAGAATTATTAGCTTTTTCATTATCCTTCTTTATATCACAATCTATCTTTGACGAAACGATTGTTTCTCTTTCATCTGTATGCTTGATCGCGCGTTCTTTATTTGACACTTCTAGGCCAATCTTGTCTTTGAAATTATTTTTATTATCGTTTTCACAATCATCTAAATAATTTTTGGGCGAACCGTTATCCTTGTCCTCCATAATTCTGTCGTTATTTCTTTTCACTTATAAAAGGACTTCTATCGGTGATCTTTTTTATTCAAATATAACTAAATTACGAAAATACGTAGTTCACTTTACTAGTAATTATTTTATTATAATTAATATTTTTACTGTATGTACCATACGCACTGCTACATGTACTACTGCGCTATCACATTCATGCGTTAATATAAAATATATCAGTTGTATTTTTAAATAAATGTAGAATTTAGTTTTCGCAGCAGTATGCTCTAGCGATTTTACAAATATCTTTAATGCCTCTCTTCGGTGTATTCCTTGGAGTGCTTGCTTTTTTCTTTTTTTTTTATGCTTTTACTTTACCGTTCCTCCGATTACTGCGCCATCTGTACTCAATGATACGAAACTAAGAATGCATCGTTGGATATGTATTTTGACCAGCCGGGAAGCTAACACAAGCATTGTTGACTAGTAAGCAACGAGCCAATCGTAACAGTTTTCTCGCTATTATGTTTATTTGTAAATAATCAAAAGTCTAAAGGTGATTCTCTCATTTAAAGGTTGAATTAGAAGAAAAAACTTGAAAGAGAAGTTCAAAGAGTTTCTCTCAATCGTTTATCATTTTATTCTTTTTCATTCTATTTTTATAACCTTGGAAGTGGATACAAGTATTTCGTATATAATAATTTCATATAATTCTATTGATATATGATGTTGGATATGTAATTGAAAAAAGTATATACGTACATATCTTCAGTCATTACCATTCATATTTGTCAGCAATATTCGTTTGCGATTTGAATTTATTACCATGGAATTTCTGCAAAGTATTGGAGTTGGCGTGAGATCTGCAGATGATCCTTTTTTTGATGAAACTTATAAATATTGCAAGATTTTTCAAAGGAAAGGAGTCATAGCCGAAGACGAAGAAGATTTATGCCATGAAATGTAATATATATATATATATGCGCGCGTGCGTGTGTGTGTGTTATGTATATAAAAACAAGGCTGTTCAGTAAAACATCTCATTGATTAATATTAATTGTTTTTATTTATTTCAGTATTGCAGAATTTCCTTGTCCGATTTCACAATGTACAGCGTTATTTAAAACTTTAATAGATTTTGAAATGCATTATAATTCCTGTCATCGATATATCTGCTTGGAGTGTAAAAGGACAAAGCCTAATCCTAGATTGTTAGAAATTCATATTCAGGAAACACACGATACGTTTTTCAAGCTTTTATCAGAAAAACAACCAATGGTATTTGTATCTTTTGTATCGCATGCATACTTCCTTCAACAGAGCGGTTAATATTAAATTTATCTTTTAGTACCAATGCTACGTTTCTCGGTGTAACCTAAAGTTCCATAATCCGAACGAAAGACGGGACCACTGCATCGATGTACATAAATATCCAAAAAATTGTCGCTTCGACGATACGTCGTATCGCAAAGGAAAAGGAAACAACAGTAATAAAATGGATATCGATGTCATAGATCGGAAAGAAGAAGGAAAAGAGAAAATTCGATTAAATAAGAATCAAAAAATTAGAACATTTGATAAAACATCCAAAACGAGTAACATAGAAAAGTCTAGCGCAACTTGTCCCACGATTTCTACTAATATCAATGAAAATGCATCTTTAATGTTTGTGCCCAGACAAGTGGAAAAATCTTATGCGAAGATGCTTAGCAGAAACCAAAGTAGAAAACGAGACGTACTTGAAGCAGAATGTATGTCGGATATAGCACAATCTCTACCCGATTAAGAGTTATGTTTTTTATGTGTAAGGTAATGCAAATATTTTTCATGGTTTATATTCCGAAACAGATCTAGTAATCTCCTTCGTGTCAATTATGTAAAAGATATTGAGGCGAGATTATAATGTAACAAGATAGACGCAAAGTAATGTTTTTAAAAATATTTTATTATAAATATATATTAAATATGTATAATAAAACAATATATGTGTGCATATATATATGTACGTATATGTATATGCGCGTATATATATATACACACACGCATTATACATACACACATATATATATACATGTACACAGCGTAATTTAAAGTAGAACAGCTACATAATACGGTAATTATTCCACTTTCATTTTATTTACATGTCAGTTACACAGGATTGTGTAAAGAGAATTATTGTAAAGCTTGAAAAATAATTAAAAATAAGTAGAGGTTAGTAATAAAATTTAAAACTTTGCACTACTTAAAAAACAAGTCGAGAATTTGAATCTCATCGAATCTAATTTTTTGGTTACACATTGTTCATTGTCTTTCGCTTAGCTCGGAAGCAGTAATCTCGTCGAGTAACGTTTTGCGAATATATCGAACGTACACACACACACATATCTATATATATACACATATATATATATATATATATATATATATATATATATGTATGTATTTGCATATATACAGAATGATGTGCGTATAACATGTATATATACAGAAAATGATCGATTATTCCCTTAATAAGTTGGAAATAGAGAAACAATAGAACGTAAAAAAACGATACTATTTTGAAATCAAAATTCGATGAAATGTAAGAAATTCTACGTCGAGTATATCATACACTTGAGCTTAGCAGTTTCGTTTCTGAGCGCTGCCAGTTCGTATTTCAATTTGATATTTTCCTGCTCAAGGAAAGCTGCTCTTATCGCAATCTCATCTTCTTTCGCTCTCCTAGCGTCTCTCGATCGTTTAGCCGCTTCATTATTTTTTTTTCTTCTCTCCCAATAAGCAGCGTCCTTCTCATCCACGGTACTCGTCGGCAGTACCGTTGTATTTTTGTTAGATCTGCGCATTTTAAGATTCGTCGTTTCGTTCTGACGTCTAACGTTCTCGAGCATGCGACTTCGAAATTCGGAGTACGTTTCGTTGGAATTTTGATTATAAATCATATCCGGCGTACTCACCGTGAGAGTCAGAGGATAAGCTTTAAAGGGTCTAGGTATTTTTCTCGGAGCGTCCGCCGACAATACGTTAGTCGATATCGTCGGCGTCGTCGTAGTGGGCGATTGTATTTTCGCGCACATTTTTTCTTTCGTTCCGTCGGAATTTACCGCGAGCAAGGTAGGTAATATCGGTGGTACTGTCGGAACGTTGATCGGTAAAAGAGAATATCCTTCGACGTTATTGGTCATCGTCGACGCGCTCTCGGTATCCTCTTCGAACTTGATTTTCTTCGGTGAATCCGATTCCGACGGTGGGGTGACCATGAAACTGCGACCCTCGAAGGGACTTTTGCTATCCGTTCTGCTATGAGTTTTAACGTTCGCAGATAGTTTCGCGTCGGTAGATGATTCGAGCATCTTTTGTTTTCCTTCGCGAACGTCATTTTCACTGGACGAGGGTAAAATAAGGATTTTTTTACACGACAAATCTAAAACCGGTTCTTTCTCCTCCAATTGCGACTCTTCCTTTAAACACTTTCGTAGCGACAGACAGGATCGAAAATCGAGCGGCTGATGTATCGGAGACGAGTCTTCTTTTCCTTCGAAAGAAGACAAGTAGTTTCGAAAATCTAAAGGTTTCGTTTCGTTCGCCGAATCTTCCATCTTGATCTCCATCTCTTGGCTTTTTTCGTCTTTCGTCTTTCTGCTAAAAAATCGAATTTTTCAATCAACACGTAGTTTGTGAGATCGATAGAAATGAATCACGATTATACCTACGATATTATTTAAGATTAAATCGAAGGTGACTTTTACAAGTGTTACGTCTATTGGCAATAATACGCACGATTAGACCGAAAATATTTGTCTGTTACATCATTTATGTATCATTATTATGTAGTCGCACCGACTAAGCTAATTATAATGTAAACGATGAGAATGTTTTTACATCGGATTATAATTAATAATTATACCTTTACGTAGAGGAGAGACAGAGATAAGGAGACCGCTTCTTGACCAATGATTAATCCGAGGTCACACCGAAAGTACTGTTATGAAAACACTAATGATACTTTCTAAAGCGATGATAGTCACTAAGGCGAAATAGAATGACTTTGAACGTTGAGAAATCAGTCTGACGAAGAGTTCCACGGCGCTTACGGTCTTCGCTCGAAGAATTGCCAAGATCGTTTAAAATGAGAGGGGATGTTCGTTCGCTTATATACTCGACAACCCTTGTGCGTTTCAGGGGTAGGAGGTTTTCTTAGGAAATGGGAGGGGGGGGGGGGAAGAGGCATAATTTCTCCGGGAAAGCCTTAAGGAGAAGTAGATGGATGTTGTCAAATCTCTTCTAAACGTTTTGTTTACAAACAAGCTATTCATAGGTTGAAATAAAGACTCTTTGTTCGTGTTTCGTATGTTATTAAGCGATCTATCCTCTCGATCTTAAATGAAACTGTTATTTACGTAATATTATGTAGCTTCTTAATCGCTATTTAATAAAAGTAAAGTATGTATCTTTGTTGACTCGAAAAAAATACGTTCAAAGTGCCTCAAAATGTACCTAAAAATGGAAATTGTGTGCGCGTGTCTCGCATACCTATGTAAGTAAAAATAACGAAAGAAAGTATTTTACGAAAGAGTATTGTAATAAAACGTCTCAAGGGGCCAATATCCGTAGGTCCAATTCTGCGACGTACCGCAAGATTTGTCAAAAGTTTCACTGACCGATGGAGACCCATTGTCAGGTACCTTCTTAAACTTCACGCAATAGCGAGGAGTTAACGAAAATGTAAAATTGACAGTCGAAGATTTTCCTAGTCGCAATAGGACGTCACGTCGTTCCAGGTCGAGGAGCTCGTTAAGTAACGCACGTTCAACCCTTTCGTTCTTAAGACACTCTTTCCTTGTACCTCGATCTTCATTTTTTCTACATCCCATAAGAGACGTTGTTTCTTTACCCGTTGCTACGTGATTTATGACCGATACAATGGACATTTTGTATCGTACTTGTGGCCGTTTAGGACGACGCGCTTAGAACTCGTGAATTTGCCTAAAGAGCTTTAGAAATTAAAAGACACTTTTCTTGCGGATCGAAATCTTCCTTCTTCGAGTAATCGTCGAGCTAAAATAATCTCTCTTTTCTTCTTCTAGATCTCAGTGGTCCTAGATGCGTGCGCGTCTTTTCCTTCTTCCTAACTCTTTCCTGTACTCACACAATCATTCTTATTCGTTCGATCGAAGAAAGAAATCGCGGAAAGTTATCTTCTCCAAAATGATAACGCAAAATTTATTCTTCGTCTCGAAAAATTCTCCTCGAAAAAAAAAAAAAGAAGAAGCCTTTTCCATGCTTGTGTCTATACAAATTTCTCCTACTTTTTTTTCTCTCGTATTTCAAACTCGTTGAAACGTAAATGTGAACGCAATAGAGAGACAAAGCTCTTCGATTCGCATTTTCGGTGACAAAAGCCTACGTGATTTTTTACTAGCTTTTCTTCGAAACTTTCTTTCCACGTGTCTTTCCGCCGTTCGTTATCTACAATCCGTTATTGCTTCTTAGCTCATTTTCGAAGATAATTTTCCCTATCGCGATTCGACGATTTTATGCCGTAAATGCGTTCCTCACGATCTCGTTATTCGGGATAATCGACGTTGGAAAAAAATATGTCACAATTAGAACTTCGATTACTCATCGATTGTCCTTTTTTCATAAAAATTTAAAGAAAAGAAAAATGATTCGAACTATGGTCAAAACTTGTACGTACGAATAGTATGTACCTATCTACGTAATAACATATCGAGATAATTGTTTGGCCATATTTGTGTTATATAATATGTAACAAGTGGAAAAAAATCACATGAATTTCTCCAATGATAGAGAAAGGTCGGTAAAAACATAACAGAAAAGGCTAAATATAAGGCATAAAATTTTTTAAAAAGTGATTTTCGTAACAACGATTTTGTCATGGACAAATTTTCCCTCCTTGATCGTTAATCGTTCGGTACGTATTGTTGCATAGGAATTTTAAAAAGAAATGCCGATAATAAACTTATGCAATGAAGTCTGTGACGTTCTTCGGAAATGTAGAATGTTTGGGTATTAAGCAAGAGTAGCTATTCCGTAGAAACGAGGTGCCGATAACAGATAAAGGACGTAAAAATATTTTTTTATAACGTGCTATAAGCTTTCTACGTGATCTTAATAAGTGTAGTCAATGTCTAACAGCGTCGATAGTAGCTATTCGTTCTACGTTATTTATTTTCTTTCAAGGAATCACCTTGCGGTCCGTAATTTATTAAATAACGTGTTTGTTATTCGTTACGTTCATTGACGCAGAGATGCATCTCGAGCTCGGACGATTTGATGGATTAATCGAAAGGAAGGAAAAAGAAGAGAAAAGAAAAAAAGGAACATTAAGGAAAGGAACACATTGAGGAAAATCGACGGGGCACCTCGGTAATTACTTTACGATTTATCTTCGGACCACCGGCCGTAAGTTTTGCCAACAGACTTTTCGAGATTTGCATACTTCCGGTCTTAGCATAGCATCTTTCCTTTCCTCTATTTAGGGCACTGCTAGGTGACACGCCCTTCTCAAAAATACGCGATTTCTTTCTGAAAATGTATTATTTCCTACGCCCCGGAGAATATCTCCTTTCTTTGCGTATTTCTTCGCTCGATCGTTTATATGTATGCGAAATGTCTGCCGATCGGTCATCCACGATCGCAAAAGATGGATCTCGAAAAATCCATGAGAAAGACCACAAAGATCCTTCGAAATCATGGTTCTGACGACAAAAACTTTCGAGAGCAAATCTCGCGGTGTCCCGTTACTAAGCCGTACGGTAAAGAGTTGACACAACCCCGAACGAAAAGCATTTAGAAGATTAAAGAAGGTAGTTTTGAATTTCACTTTTTCTCGATCTTTTAAACAAAGAACAAGAAACGACATAAGTATGCGGATCAAGCGGACATTAGTTGAAAAACACAAAACAAACGTAAAAAAAAGCTAGATTATGGCTTATCGAATCGACTTTGATTTCGAGAACGGTTGTCGATATCATTCATTATGACTTTATCCGACCGATCGACACTTTTCACTACTTTCCGTGATTGCTCAGTTTTTTCGAAAAAAACGAAAGTGAGCAAGCAAGGTTTACTTCGTTATCTGTTTCCAATATCGAGGCGAATAAAACAATAGACTCTTATCGTTTCCTTCGACAATTACGCATAATTATTTACGTTACGTTTACTCATTTGGCGACATAAATTTATAAGAATCTTCGAACGAGCTTAGCTCGAGATGAGATCGTTCGAATAATTCAAAGCGGCAACGATATGCCGCGCCGTTAGGACAAGCTCGTGCTTCGATAATTTCATAATTATCGCTGTCGTCGCATTCAAGTACGTAAATTAATTTTCTTCTTTCGACGAATGTCATTTTCCTCGTATTTAAAATAACATTTTCGTCGGATTATCCGCGGTGACGTCAGCTTTACCGTCGATTCCGAAAAATTGGAGGAAATACACGGATGTCGGCGCGTGTAGGCCTCGTGGCGATCTCGGTGTCATCGTCGTCCCTTCTTAAGAGATGATCGTGGGCGTGCTCCATATCGGGTTCTCATCTTCGGACGAGTAAGTATCTGTATCTTTCCTTCGAGACTCGGAGACACAAAACTTTTAGCAAAAAGCACGTATAGAAGCAATTCCGGTAAGATTTTTAATTAATTTTTTTTTATTCTCGTAATCGCCGGTTCAGTCACATCTCGTTTTGCCTAAAAATATAAAATAGTTTTGCGAGCAAGCACAGTACAATGTGTGTGTATGTGTGTACGTGTGTCAATAATCAGATTCATATTCGTTCGATATCGAGAACAAGTTATTTCGTAGACTGGTTGAGAACCAATTTTTCGAAAATATCTAGATGTTGGTCAGGATGTCATATGGTCAATAGGCAGGCAGTGACCGGCGTGGGTGAACGTGGAAAGTGCAGATGCGTAAAAGTCCGCGTGCAACCCTTCCGTAATAACGTCGAAAGACGAGGGCTGTACCAGAACCCTTTCTCCATTGTGGCATCTCGACGTCAGAATGCATTGTACGTGGGTCCACGTCTGTGTAAAGGACTAACCGTTTACCGTTAGATGGAAATACGGGAGAATACGGTATTCGAAATGTGTGTCAAAGGGTCGCAATTTACGGACGCATCAGGATTCAAAAGCACGGCTACGCCAAATTTATATTTCTGGCAGAGATCGAATAGCAAGATAACTGTACTTTACTTTCGTCACACACTTTGAACTCTTCCACAGATTTTATACATACATGCGTGTATATGTATATATATATATATCCATTTTATTATATTTACAATGTTTTACTTCGATTATCGCGCGTACGTTAATTTTTTTTTACATGCGGAAGATCATATTTTCCACGGATACATTTTATTTTAACACCGGGCGTATCTTGCAATCTTCCCACTCGACACAATACCACATTGTGTTCTTGCAAATTATGACCTATTCCTAAAGTCAAAACGGTCAAGAAGAGAAAATTGTCATGAATACTGGCTCAAACGCTCGATAAAAGAATACGGTTACTCTTACCAGGTACGTAGGCAGTCATTTCTTTTCCGGTGGATAGCTTAACGACAACGCACTTCCGATTAGCAGAATTTGGCTTCTTTGGTTTTTTAATAACTGTTCTCAGAATGACGCCCTTCGCAAAAGGTTTTCCACTCAGAGGATTCTTGGATTTTTTTACCTTCTTATCTTTCAATCCTCTTTTATGTAACTGCTGCAACGAACATTTCCATCTGATCTGTTCGAAAGCTGAAAAATATTAATAAAGGAAGCGACGAAGGTAGATTAACGAGATATCGGCGACTATCATTATTATATATTACTCAATCGTACATAAGCTAAATCTATGTTGTTGTTGCGTGTCGCAAGAAACATTCGTAAGATTCCAAGATCGCTCTACGACGGATTTTACACTCTCGTTACGCGACTCGATCTCTCTCTCTCTCTCTTTCTCTCTCTTAATAGCTTGCTAGATAAGATCGAGAAAACTTTTGTCGAATCGAAAGAAGAAAAAAATTATGACGACACAGACGCAACCCAAACGGAAGGAAAGAAAAGGCCATTTATGGGTACCTGTATGGCCTAGTCACGGGGCTATTGTCAACAAGAGCAACGAAAAACGAAAACGAGAGAACTAGTGGGCGGGGTAACGGTACCGGCCGAAACCGAAAACTCTTTCGCAAATAATCTTACGGGGCTAGAAGAAGAGGGTTCTTTGGCGTGCCATCGAAATATCAAATATGACGGACGTTTGACATCTGCAAGCCGCTTGCAGCAAAAGCAGTCCTTTTTCGGCCAAGCGTGCATAAGCTTATTAAGTAACATTGTTGCAAACGCTACGTCTTTTACGAGACGTCCGTTTCTTTTTCGACAAAACGGTCCCTTGCAAGCTTCTCGAAGTAATCTCGAAAACTACAACTGCGTTAGGAAAATTCACACTTGCTTGATGATGCCAATTAAGTAGGAAGGTTTTAATGTGAAGCATAAGGTAGAAAATCTAACCCTGTCTGATATAATTTTCTTTAAATTGCCAACGTAAGTTACAACGAAATCGGAACGACATCGATTTCCACGCTTGAAGGGGATCGTTCGAGTAAAATATCGCAAATGACATGACAATTTTGGTATTGTCGTCGTTTCTTTTGTGTTAGACTGTACCATTGTTGTTCATTTGAAGATCTGGCTGACCAGCGTCCGAATTGTCAATACGACAGATGTCCAAAGATTGGCACTGCTAATCCGACCTAACTCGGACTCGACTAAGCCAAGAGACCAGCAGAACCTATTATGCACGGAAGGCAACCCCTTTTTTTCCAAGATCAATGCGTAAGATTACATAGCGAAGATTTTCAAGTTACGCCTTTGTCGTCTTCCTTTGTCGTAATTCTTTTCCTTTTGCAAAATTTCAAGTAAGACCATTTGCTTCGAAAGTTGTTCTTCCTTCGGACCATTATATCGTATCTGTCATGAAACCGCGTTTATCCGCTAGATCGTCGTCCTAAATTCGAATGAGTTGTAAATTGAAATCGTTGTTAGAAGATAGCTTAATATTTAGTTAGTTGGGAAAAAAATCTAACAACGAGATCGATCTTACAAAGATCAGACTTTAACGAGCTTGAGAAAATCGCTGATTCGCGACGCAGCCGGAGATGAATGAAATTCGAATGTTGAATGATTCCTTCGATTCTTGGAGATTTTTCAAGGAAAACGTGAAAAGGAAGGGTGTTACCCTTAGCCATACCCATGACGGAACTCTAACAACTGGTCAACCGCAAATGAACACGTCACCCCCCTTTCGAATCCCACCGATCGCCCATAATAGCCTCCCTCTTTCGAATCCTTTCTTACGGTGTGCCCTTTTTGCATTTCGAGATCTTCATCCCGTACGGATGAAAGAGGTAAAAGCTGCGTGCTCTTTTGCGGACCACGCGCATTTCACCGAAAGAATACGGTGCTCTTTTCTACGATGGGAAACTCTTCTCTCCTTAGGTCGACCACCTATTCCTTTATCTCCCTCCCCTCCTCCCTCTCACTCTCTCTCAGTCTACTGCAGCGAGCACATAGAAAAAGATACGTATCTGGTAAAAAGACCACAAGACCTAGAAATATTACTGACCGATCTTAAGAACACCCGTTTTTGTTATATCTCGACGAACTTTGGCACGATTCTTACGCAAACTCGACCTGGATTCATTCAATTCTAGAAATTGTATTCATCGTCGTTCAAACTCGTATATATTACACGTGCTGGAATTTTTGTTATAACGTAATGTTTATTAGAAAGAAGAGATATTTTACCTTGTAACATATTGCCCAAAGATGCTCTCATATTATTTACTAAACCGCCTGTAAAAACTAAGTACATAAATCTATTATTCGCAAATAGTTCTACTAATAAATTTATGGTATTTAATCGAAGATATTTGTTGATTTACCTTGAATACCGGTATTGCCATAATGTCCTGCTACATGGAATTTGTTGACTGTCAAACAAACAAAAAGAGAAAAGATCGTTCTTTATTACTCGACAAATGTATCAGTTATATTCTATTCTCTATATCGGATAATAAATCTCTGAGACAAATCAAGCAGTTAACCGTTGAAATTTTTTACACCGTGGACACAAGGATGTTTTATTTTACGAACAACTAAAGTCGATGCAATGGCATAATTGACATTTTAGTTCGACCAATATTCGTGTAACTACGAAAATATTTGACTCGGTCTTTTATATATTATTACAGATAAGTAATGAAAGGAATTTTTGAAGAGGTTAGATCAGACTTATTTTGCAGGTTAGAAAGTAAAGTAAGAAATTGCAGACGTAATACGACCATACCTTCGGTGGAATTTCCTATAAAAGACCTTGCTACGTTCAGTACACTTCTTGTCAAAACGTTCATGATCGATTTAATTAACGAATATCTCAAAACAATTATCTATGTAGCAAAAACACCGAACCAAATGCCACAGTGGACGCCTACTAGCCAATAAATCAACTAATTACGACCCGTTGGATAAAGTAGAAATCTGATTTATCTTCGGTTAATTTCACGTTTTTAGTTTGAATTCTTTCTACGATTTACTTGACGACGTTAAGACGTATATAAAGAAAAAAGGGGGAAGAGTTATTAATCCAAATAACTTTTGCAATTGTAATTGAATAATCGAGCGCGTGAATTCGTACGATCGATATTCGTACGGATGTTGCCTACGGTAGGCGCACCTTTGAAATCGATTGGAACGTAACAGGTACCGTGCGGTGTATACGAGCGATCGAAGAGAAGCAACGTTACGATTATCGCGAAGGGTGATAACGATGCTTCATCTCCTGGTAGATATTACGAAACGCAAAGAAGAAAGTCCATTCGTAGATACTGAAAATAGGAAGAAGGAATAAAATACGATCGATAGAAATAACGCATTTATTTGAGAGACGCAACCGTCGGTATAAAAAATATTATATAATTATTTATAATTACTAAGTATCGCCTAGAAAAGAAGTTGGAGACTTGGGTCGTATCAACGCAGCTGAAACGTCGATTAAGAGCAATGCCGAGCTTTCTTACAATCCGTGGTAACCGAAACCGTGACCACCACCGAAGCCATGTCCAAGAGCGATAGCGGAATGATCAAGATAGGAGGTTGGATAAGTCGGGGCGCTATATCCATGAGACAACGGAATCGGTACATCGTTGTATCCGTGAGAGACGAGAGGAGCCGTCCCGTAACCGCCGTGGCCCAGAGAGTAACTCGCCGAATTTCCCACGTATCCGCCATGGCCGAACCCTAAAGGGAAAAAGAAATCTTTGGAAACACACCGTTCGTTACGTTCGTTACGGAAGGGATCGACGTCTTTCCGATTTACTCTCCAAATAGATCAGGATTCGAACGATCGGATAGGAAAGTTGTCGGATACGTTCGCTTTCTCCAGACCTACGACGATACGATTTTTTTCGATAACGTTTGAACGAAATCATTTTTCTCTACCTCCGAGTCCACCAATTCCTCCTCCATAACCATAGCCCAGACCTAGGATACCCCTTTTCTCGTGTTTCTTAACACGGAGCGCTTCCTCGCTGAAGATCGGTGAAACCAGAGCGAGGAGGGTGAAGAGTAGCTGTAACGGGAAAAAAGAGAATTAAATTGTACGATCATTTTGACACGGTATATTCGATACGTTACACGATCGCGACGATTAATATATTATATTTGTTCTTTTTTCGATGTTAGAATCGTGCGCTACTCACTGTGACGTTCATGTCGACAACGCGAGAGAACGGACGGATCGCCGCTGTGAAACTGATTCGGTCACCACGAGACACACCCCTTTTATACCGGTGGAGTCTTTAGCCACGAGATTGCAATCTACGAAGGTGTACGCACGCAAGTAGCACGTTTCAAAAGCGTATACGTACACGCATACATGGGAAATGGTTCACGGAGGACGGACCAGCGAGTATGGTGTTACATACGGTGCGTGTCTCCATGGCGATGCCTTTCTAAAGTAATTTTTCTCCCTCGTTCCTCACGAAAATTCTTTCTTGCGAGATGCGTATGTCACAACGATTCGTTGTTGGATTCTATACGGATTCTATACGGAGAATTTTCAGAGGGATAAAAAGGCAGGACGATAGAACGGAGATCGGACATCGATCAAAGTAGAAACATCGAATCGATCCCTCCTCGTGTTCGTACGAATGCGAGAATCTTCATCGAGTCGAAAACGTCCTCGAATTCCTCGGCTTTTTCTTCGATCAATTTCCACCCTTTCATCCTTTTTCCTTTTCTCGTTTTCTTTTCCTACTTCTTTCCTACTTCTTTTTCTCACGATTCGTAACAACGAATCCGTTCCGAAGAAAATTGGATCATTAGATATCGTTGCAGCATACTATCGATATCGCGTAACTAGGTCGGCCAAAAGGAGGAAGAGTCGCACGTTGCTCGAGTTCCTCCTTTGACTCGCCGTTCGACTCGAGAAGAAGAGGAAGAGGAAGAAGAAGAAGAAGAAGAAGAAGAAGAAGAAGAGGAGGAGGAGGACGATCGACGTTCTCGCTTGCGCGCTCGATCCCGATAAAAAATCCCGGAGAATCTTTCTTTTCCGCGCATCTCCAATTTCATTCTTCCTTCTTGTTCCGCAAGAAAAGGAGAAGAAAAGGAGAAACTTTCACCGTTATATACCAGGCACTAGGACTAGCAACCGTTGCCGGCTTTTGGTTTTCGGTTGCAGCGTTACGTAAAAAGGTACGCGAGTATCGAGACTTTTTCGCGCGGTCAGTGCGTTCTTTCGATTCGCACTTCCTCTTATTTATCCCTACCGGAGAAACAATAATTCTTGGGTAGTAAAAATTTCAACGTAGTCGCATTTTGAATTCGTTGCTCGGTTATGCCGTCAACACGAACGAACGAGAAACTTTTTGGTTAACTTTGAGGGTTATCGAAACAATTCCCTTTTTTTATTCGACTAGTAAACATCGAAAAGTACTAAACTTCGATTTAGGAGCCTGATTCAGGGACGCGTGACTCTCCGGATGCAACTATCTTCGCGCGGCGAGACCTGCCTAAGCATCGCTCGATCGTGTACGAGCGACGGACGATTCTTTCTAATTCCAGCTGAAATCGTTGAAGCGATTACGTTCTACGTTGTTAATTATAATTCGATATATAAGCGGGTAATAATTTGTAATAATTTCTTAGAGGAACGCGATGAAAAGTTCTCGTTTCTTTGTTATTCTCATCGACCTTTATTCGTTTTTATATTTACTCTTATTTAGGCTTCTCGGATTAAATACTGTATTCTCCGTTCTACTTATATTCGGCATCACATCTGCATATTCGACAATTCGAGATATGCGTCGGTAGGTTTTTTTTCTACTATTGCTTTTTATACGCGACGTTCTGTTTCTTACGTATGTAACGGCGCAGGTAACGACAGACTTGACATAAGTTTAACTAGAAACAGAAAATGTAACAGATACGTTTCAATCGATCTATTTTCAAACGAGTACAATTCGGCGTATGACATCTCTTGTCTTTGACAGATGCACCGATACTTTTATCGCGATAGAAACAATTCTCTCGCCTACCAACTCGATCGTTAGGGTTATAAATTATAGGAGCGTATCACACCTGTGATAAAATGGGCACATAGTGGGAACAGTGGTACTTTATCGCTCTTGTAGTTCATATCTTGTCCATATTCGTCGCTAAAGTCGTATACGCTATGTGTCGAATGGTAGAACGCTTTGTTTGCTAAGCACGTGCTACCACCTATGCTTGACGCGATAAACTACAAAATGCAGGTTATGGTGAACTTTTGGATCTCTGTACTTTAGAAAAATATTTCGTTGATATGTGAAATCTGACCTATGTGAGATATCGTTTGGTCTTCGTTACGTCCTAGCGCAACAGCTATAAAACTCATCGGTTGTAGTCAACGACTGACTGTTTGTTATAGAAATATTTTTATCCGTAGAATCGTATGGTATCGAAGGGTATAATAGACTTCTCGTTTTTCTAGATCGTCGAGGTGTAGACTCTCACGTCCTTTATATTTTACTTTTATCGTCGTTTGACGATAACATGAAGATTGCACAAATTTTGTTTCATCGTCATGCATCTTTTCTATTTTCACGGAATATAACCGCATTCTTTTCTATTTTTAATGCCAATCCGTCGTCGATGTTAAGACACGAAATTCGTGGAATATCTGCGTTACATCGGAAAAGAAGAGAGGAGAAGTTTATGTATGGATCGATGAAAAAAAAGAAAAAGCAGATTTGGGTAAAATCGGCAAACGATTCGAACGAAGAAGACGCAAAAGTGGATTCAGAATTATGGTGGCACTTGAAACTTAGTAGATCTAGGATGAACTTGGCGAAATCCGATCGTAATGGGTTATGCGATATAGATTGTAGCCCGGCAAAAAATATACAACGTATAAAGTTGATTCCGAAGGATCCTTTACTTGCTTACGACAAGGATAAAATCGTATCCAACGCCAAGAAAGGTATAATTACATTAGAAAAATCCAAAGACGTTAAGAAAAAACAAGAAGGTAATAAAAATGACGACGCTTTGGCTATTCCAAACGATTCAAAAATTCTGCAAGAGAAGAATATGAAATTGCTGGATGTAGAAATAGATAAGATATCTGGTTTCCCAATGTTTATCGATAAAAAAGAAGAGTCGACGGAGAGAGATAAATTAGAAATATTATCCATTCCCATGGAAGACGATCCGGAGACGCTTTATTATCCTTCCGTTACTAAAATTTTGTCCGCCACTATGTCTCCGCAAGCTCAAAAGGCCTTGGCATTTTGGAAAACGAAGATGATAAGAGAAATGGGGGAAGAGAATTTCAACGAGTATCATAAAAGTAATTATTAATCAGGTAACGAATTTGAACAGAGACTAATAACGATACTATAACGACTTTCCTTAATTTACAGACCTGTTGAAAGAAGGAAATGAATTTCATTCTTGTATAGAAAATACATTATTGGGAAGAACGGTCGATATACCGAAACATATTCGCCAGGCTTACGACGGTTTGAACGAAATAATAAATGAGTTGGAAGATGTCAAAGCGGTCGAGTCTTTGGTTTCTCATAAGGACTTATATTATAAGGGAAAAGTCGATTGTATAGCGTCATTCAGGTAATTTATTTATTGCTTGGGCAAACGTTGATTTTCTATTGGTAAAATGGTGCTTTTATTCGACTTCGATCGTCTCGTGAAACTTTACCATTTTTTATATTTTTACTTTTACGTCGACTAGTTTGCTTTAGAATTTATCTTCAAGGAAAGAAACTATGATCAATGTGAACTTTTTACGTAGGGGTAAATTATATGCCATCGATTGGAAAAAATCGGATAAAGACAAATTAAACATAAACTTTATGTACGACGCGCCGACACAACTTGCCGCTTATATAGGCGCTATTAATTCCTCCAAAAGATATCCATTCGTGGTAATTCGTTATAGCTTATCTATCGCAATTTCTTAAAAAGAACCAAATCTTTTATTTCTCAATAAAATTTTACACGTTTCATTAGGTCGATTGCGGTCTGATAGTTGTCGGTTATACGAGTGGAAAACCTGCGGACATATTCATCGTGTCAGGCGAAGAATTAAAAACACATTGGGAAACCTGGTTAGCGAAACTCAAACGATATTGGATTAACGTTAAAAACCACTGAAACCGTTCGAATCAGAATAAAAAATGGAAAACATAATTTTATAAAAAAAGAACTAGTTGAAGTTACTTTTCTCGAACCATCCTTCGCATTCATTACGAAACGACGATTCGATATTCGACGATAGATTAAGGAAGAGTCGTGCTACGCAAGTTGAACGAAGGGACGACGAAAAAAGGCGTTAACGACCGAACGAACGGACGGACGAGAGAAAAAAATGACAGCGTAGGTGTATCGTACGTTTAATACACACACGAATATAAAAGTCGCGAACGTCGTCGGCAGTTCGACATAGATGGTAATTATAACTTCTTGGCGGCATCGTAACTTTTCGGCTATGTAACATGGAATTACGTAACGACTCTCCGTTAGCCCTAGAAAGCATCGTTACGGGTACGACCCTTTGCCTGTCCCTCGAGTACCATAAACTAATGCCAAAGTTGTGTACTCGTAATTACATCTTTCGTTGTGTTTTCTCCGATCTATCGGTTCCAAAGTACTCCTCTTTTTAATTTTCTTCTTTTTCTCTTCGACCAAGCAACTTTTTTACTCGGTCGAATTTCCACAGAATCATTGGGTCAAATAACAATTTTATATATAATACAGCAGCACGATACGGCACGGTGCGAGACAAGGATATATGAATATCTGGATTTAGGCGTTTAACGAACGCTGACTTTCGGACGGGTCTAAATCTTTCTCGCTAATCCTCGGCAATCCTCTCGTAACAACGAAATATTTCCACTGATCCGTCATCCCCTCGGTACGACGCATCACCCTACTCGCGCCCGATGAGTTATGAAAACGATCATTTTCCTGCGAGACACATCGTCCTCTCTCCTCGAGTCATAAAACTTACGGAAGGAGAGTTCGAGCATCGAATTTCTAGTTGTTTTTCACGCCGCGCCAGTAGCTACCTCGGCTGGTTGACCCCGTTAATAGACGGGCACAGCTAGCTGAGACATAATAGATAGACCGCTGCTCTCCGTCTAGAAGCAACGTCGTGAGAAGTCGGTGTGAAAGAGAAAAGTGGAGCAGGCCCGAAACGGTAAAGTTTTCATCTTGCACCCTCCGACGATGTTCTTCAACTTTTCCTGGCTGGACGAGAAACGTTCTCTTTCAAAAGTTTCGATCGATATTAGGAGGAGGAGCAAGAACACGTTGGCTTTTACCACTTATATATTCGTCGAATTAATTCTCCGCTTGGTGTGACGGAACGTCTCTCGCGTAAACGACTATCGATCGATCGTCAGCGTACCAACAAACTCACGCTACGTTTACTCGCCAATGATAATTAATAATCCGTCGAAGCGCGGCCACGGGAGCCAATCTACAAAGGACCGAATTACACGCGAGATAGAAAGCCTTCGTATGGCCGATCACCTGTGTCCGACCATCCTACCACTAAATCTTTCCTGTCCTTCTAGGATCCTGGGTAAACTTTCAGAGACGCGAGAAGAAGACGTTTCCTAAATCAGTCGCCTATCGAAGCGAGTTCGGTCCTCAAAGCGATGCTTACGTAAGCCGTTTATATCGTTGCCAGCTATTGGAAGTAGTCGCGGTCAATATTATATCGGACGCAAAATCCCTTTGATTTTGGTTACGCCGGCAATCCTCTCGAGCAAAATTCCGCCTCCGTTCTTTCCATTCGGAAAATGACCTTTTCCTCGACGATCTACAGACGCGACCAAATTATTTTATAGTCTAAATATACGAAAACAACGAGTATTTTTATTGCGTTTTAAAAAGCCTCGTGAAATTTAAACAGTTCGTCTCGATCGTTGTTCCGTGGTTTCATTAGGAAGATAGGAACGATCTATGCGGAGAACGACGAGAAAATCGGGAAAAAAGAGAGGGAGTAGGGTCGTTTCGAGAACTCGGAGAATAGGAATCGGAAATTCCGCGGTCGTGGTGCCTCGCGCGCGCGTTCACCTCGGCGATTTCGCAATTCCGCTTGGCACGAATTGAAAGGAGGAAAAATGCCGGGGAAAACGCTCGATTTCACGGTCATTGGTTCGTGCACGGGTACGTGGTATACGGGTGCCTGGTGGTATTTTCGCCGGCACTCGTGCCGGATGATGCGAGCGTTGTGCCGAAACTCCTCTTCGTCGCGAGCGTATCGGTTACTCGAGAGGGAAAGAGAATCGTTTCCAATGGATCGAGTCAAAAGTGTGCCTCTCCCTTGTATCTTTTTACTTATTTTCTTTCAAAGACGCCTACCGATCGGATACGAAATCTGACAAGGAGTTGAAAGAACATACACATAGACGAAGGATGAAAAATTTCTTGGATGTAAAACGTTTAAGAGCGGAGTCGCAAAAACGTCAGCCCTGGTTCCCGATGGAGGAGGAGTAACTCGGTCGTGCTCGCGCGGGTAGAAACACGAAATGGGCAAGGGAAGAGGGAGCATCGTAGGTGGTGGAGGAACCTTCTCGGTTAAATGAGGCTAACTCGAGTTCTCTCTCCCTCTCGATCTTCACCCTACGTCTTTCCCTCTTCGAGTCGAGCTGGGCGCGGCCCCGCACCGACCAAAATCGATTTTGGAAAGACGAGGAGACTCGGGATACGAAAGCTGCGAGGGAAGGAAAAGGATTACGGAGGAGGATGCCGCACGAACGAGTTCCCTCTTCTTTCGAGGACGCCTACTCTCGAGGAGCTGCTACTCCCTATTTTCTTCGGATTTTATATTTTTCTTTTTCCTTTTTTCATTAGCTAGGTACTCCACCGTCGCTACAACTCAAGAAATTTCGAAACTATCCTCGCACAGAGGATTTTCTAAATACGCGATCTATCTCGAGGGGATTTCTTTTGTTTTCGAAGATAGGCGCTTTTCCCACGTCGCCCGCTTGCAAATCGTTAAGAAGCGTGCGCGTCGTGGAACGTACGGTAAGAATATGGCATAGCGTTCGAAAATTATCATCTCTCGGCACTTGGCGATCCGTCTACCGCCTTCCCCGACGATCAAATTTATACTCGGACGTTCCAGTAAGATCTCCTCTCCAAATTTATTCGACGTCCTAATCCTCTCTGAGTTACGTTCCGACGTAAGCTTTTCCGCTTTCGTGGAAAACTACGAGCTTTAAGATTTTCCTTCCTTCCTTCCTGCCTTTTCGCCTTCCTGCCTTTCTCCGACCGGTTGGACGCAATGTGAAATTTTATCGGGCCTGCGAACGGACCAGGCACGTCAACGGTTCGTTATTGTCTCCGTACCGAGTACGATGACGCTTCGAGCGTGATACACGCAACGTAATAAATGGCATTGCGCCGCTTGTCACAGAAATATGTGACCGCTATTCGCGTTGGAGTAACGTCGTGTGACGTATACACGCTGTTTCGAGCCTAACTCGAGCCACCGTAAATATCCTCCTTTCTCTCGACGGTTCTCATTCGTGAACGACTCGCGTCGCTCGTTCGACGCTCATCGACTTTATTCCTCGAATGTCGTAGTATCGTAAATTGTTTCAAGGGTCTCCGACGCAGCTATCGCATCGCGCTAACAAAAATATATAGTCTCGCTTGAAAAAACATCGAGCCCGAGCTTGAAACGGATGGCTTCTCGTTCGACTCGCGCGCGTATCGGTTGCGAGACCAACAATTTCCGTCCAGCGTTTCCAATCGAATCGAAAGTTTCTTGCTTTAAACGCGATTATCGCGAAATCGCGTTGGCACGAGTTGAACGATAATGATAAGATATATTCGGAGCTTATTTTTCTGGCACACGCAAATGGCTTCCCTTAGAAAAGGGAGCAACATCAAAGGGATTTCGAAAGGATTTCGAGAAAATTCGTCGTCCTTTCCGCTCTCCGTTATCAGAGCTTTTCGCGAGATACGACCTTTCTTCCCGCGATGCCTCGGATCTTTTTTTTTTTCGCAAGAGGAAAGAGCCGTCCCTCTCTCCCTCGAGGAAAGCCGAACTCTCGGCAGTGAGAATTGGACGGTGCTCGTACGAGCTTGCGAACGCAATGAGCAGGAGCAAGCGATTGAATTTGACCGAAGGGTCGAGCGAGCGAGCGAGCGAGAGTGAGAGAGAGAGAGAGAGAGAGAGAGACTGGTTCTTTTGAGGATTAGGCCCTGCCGCGTTTCTTCTCTTCTTCCGCTTATCTACCCGCGCAAAGAAAAATCGGATTTTCTTCTCGACGTGCCTTTCAATTTGTTTCACTTTTCGACGCGTACGAAAGAGAAGAGAGTCTACTCGTTCGTCGACGGGATCGTCGATCCTACCGATGCTTTTTATTCCTTTAAATACGACGAAAGAGAGGGAGAGAGAAAATTTAATAATTTACGTTGGAGAGTTCATTTCGATTCCGAGCGATTTACGTCGATTTAACGAGTTTTCGATGGACCACGAATAAATGGAGCACGGGCATCGAGGAATAGCCGACGCGGCGTACGGTACGAATTTTAAATAGATTTCGCATCGATTTTAAAGCCGTTCCGTTGATTGAAACGCCGATGATCCGTTATCCGCGATCAGCCTTGCTTTCGAAAAAAATATACGAGCGGAGAAGAGAAGAGAGACATATATCGCCCCGACGAAAAGCGGTCCTCGAAAAGAGATCAATACGGGCCGCGAAGCCGAGCTAAAGCTTCTTTTCATCTTGTCGAGCGCGAGGTTAAAGCTTCCTCGGCGATGCTGACCGCACGCGCGTGCGTTACGAATACATATACGTCGTATTTATTCCTCACGACGTATGCCCTTCGTAGTAGAAAAATTCTATCGGACTTTGTCGTATCCTTCCAAGTATCTCAAACCAGTACGAATTCGCTCTCTTCTCTACAACGCGTCGGAGAAACTCGATGGAAAGTCGGGTGCGCGATGCGTAATCAAGGAGAGAGTGGGACCCCTTATGAGATACGTGTCTAGCATCGGATATTTCAGCGCGTAATTAGATCGTTGCATCCAAGTAGGCATCTCCGTCGGTCGAAATTCGGCAAGACGACGGATCGATCAGCCGGGGGTGGACCTCAGCGTTCCTTCGAAATCGATTCACGTAGGCCAACCCTAATTCGTCCCTGATTCCTCTTCGCGATATCTACCAATTTCTACTGATTTATCCGTCCATCTTTTCGTCGACCTTTCCGTCGATTCCTACCATCCCCTTTCCCAAGTGTAAAAAAATATTTTTACAACCGAGCCGACGACCCCTTCCCGAAGTCTGGCTCGACTATACTTATTTAATATATGTTCTCGACGAGATGAAAAGCGATCGTCGAAATTAAAGGAGAAATGGTGAGATCTCGAATCATCGAGTCTGCCCTCCAAAGGCAGAAAGAAGAGTTTTTTGAACTCTTGAGCGCTTTGTTGATACGCGTCCAAAGGAACCCGAGAGGATCGATAGTCTCCCTCTTTCGTTCTTTCTCTCTCAATTTTCCTCTCTTTCCACTTCCCGAGTGTTATTGCGGCAAACGTGCGAGTCGAACTCGGCGGTATCGTGTAATTCGGTGAGTTTTAGGATCAAGGGTCGCTCGTAAAGTTCCCAGGGACAGCAATAAAATCGACCGCGAAACCTTCTGGCTGGCGTCTCGCGAGGAAGTTTAATTTCAT
This sequence comes from Vespula pensylvanica, assembly GCF_014466175.1. Taxonomy (NCBI): domain Eukaryota; kingdom Metazoa; phylum Arthropoda; class Insecta; order Hymenoptera; family Vespidae; genus Vespula; species Vespula pensylvanica. The sequence continues at coordinate 5,390,689 of NC_057696.1, forward strand.
GCAGGTTTCCAGTGCGTAATATCCTACGTTATTCCTAAGCGTACTCTCGATGCTCCTCTTCTCGCGACTTTTTTCGATTCTAGCGTTCTGATATATATCGCCGATTAAGCCGAACTCTCGAAAGTGTGAGTACGTGCAAACTCGATCTCCTTTAGTCGCGACGACGAATCCAAATTCTCGGGTCGTCCTCGTCGAGGAACAACGGGTGGTATTGTTGCCCCGGAATCCCTTGAATTTCGTCAAACGGTGAATACGAGAAGGGTTCGATGCTCGAGATTCCTCGAGGATCGTGATTATACCCTGTTGCACGAAGCAAACGCGAAGCAACCCGACACGCTCTACGATCCACGTTCGCCTACTCGAGTCGAATCGATCGGTGGATCGAATAGCGTTCGATCGTTTCCCGTTGGAAACAAAAGCGCGGAAGCGTGCACGCATCGATGACACTTTGTTAACCGCTCGTTTGTCTTTCTCACGCGGTCTTCCAGGTCGCGAGCAGCTTCTTTCTGGACGAATACCTTGCGAATCGAGCAAGTATCTCGTCCTCGTTTTAAGGGTAACTTTGTTTTTTACCAAGTGGACGGGAGGGAAAATGAAAGGACGCAAAGAGACGAGAAACGTCACGGTTGGAAGAGTTGTTTTCCTCGGTTCTAGAGGGAGGGAGAATGGCCTCCGTAAAACGATAATTGGATCAACTTGCCTGGAGGAGGCGCGAACGGAAGAAGAGGAGAAGGAACGCATAATTAGGTAATTGTGCTCTAGCTAGGCCTTCGATCGATTCCTCTGCCCTACCGACCGAGGTTCCAAAGTAATTTCATTTCGATCAAGGGCTCGGTGCCTTCGTCTCTCTCTCTCTCTCTCTCTCTCTCTCTCTCTCTCTCTCTCTCTCTCTCTCTCTCTATCGTAAATCTCATTGTATCGCGAAATACGTGTTTGTATTAATAACAATTGGATCGACGTTGAATTTTCGAGTATTACCTCGATCAAGAAATGACTCTAGCTCGGTAACTACGAGAAAATACGAGGAAACTCGTGAGAAACGAGCTTTACTACTTTCGGATAAAAGGAAAGCCAATAAGTGCAAAGAAAGGGAGAGAGAACGGGTAAGACTCGGTTCTCTGGCTAAACTTTAAAACGCTCACTGTAGAGTCCGTAAAGCTCGAGATCTCGTAACTGAGACGTTTCAAATAAGGACACGCAAAGTCGATATGTTCCTCCCTCCCCCCTCTCTCTCTCTCTCTCTCCGTACTCACACACAAATCCACGTATACGTGATTCTGGAAGCATAGAGGGGTAGTTCCGCTTAATCCCAGATTTAGCGTGCTCGGATCGTCGAGTTCAACCCCGCTAATGGAAGGTTAAGCCAGCTGATCCTACGCTAACTTTGTACACCTTATCGAGCAAGGAGACGATCGAACGCTCTTGCGTTTACCTTGGCTTTCGCGTTTCGTTCCCCGATCAAACAGGTGTTCGTCTCGCCGAAATTTACATCAACGACAGACGCCAGTCTCTTTCTCCTTAATTATGCCATTCCTGGAGACCCATTTTCGTAACGACCTCATTCGTACAACGCTGCGTATAGATATCAGCGAAATTATTCGAGAGTAACGATCGATGCAACTTTGAAAACGACTTTCGATATTTGATCGCGTTTGCAATGCTCTTGAGATTTCGAGCTAAGGATGTCGTTCGTTTCGATGAAATAGCGAAAGAAACTCGAGTAGATCGTCAAGAGGGAAAACACGTTTCGAAAGTACGCGAAGGCAACGCGATAATCGGTCGCGATTAATTCACCGAAAGTTTGTGAATCGTTGAGCCCGATAATAGGACGAGTCATTATATTATTTGATTCGGATATAATGGGAATAGATACATGGATATATTTCGAGCTACTGAATCGGAATTCAAATTATCTAATGAATCGCGAGTAGATAAGAGAAGAGAAGCGTATAATGGTAGTCCGATTGAAGTCTTACAGCTATTGAAAAACTGATATTTCTCTGTGTGTGGAAGAACTCGATCGCACAACGTTTTATCCATGGTACGAGAAACGATAGATACGGTATAAAATTCTTGTCTGAGAATCTGTGAGGAAAAAGAGAAAAATAAAGAAAACTACGTTTCTTCGAATCGTCGCAAGAAATAGAGAAACGCGATGAATAACGCGTGTCTCGCGTATTTCATATACGTATATCCCTTTTTGTCGAGGTATCGAGCAAAGACGTTTCGAAAACTCGTTTCTCGTAAAATGCATCCCTCGATTTCTATCTTCCAATCCATTCGGAAGGAACGAAATAAATTTTCTATCCTGTCTATTCTCTCGCTAGGAGACGTACAGAGAAACGGAACGGTGCAGGGTTCCGCTACGTTAAGCTTGCGAGCGAATCGAAACGCGTCATAAGTCGAGTCGTATGCACGCGCGAGGAAGGGAGAGAGAGAGAGAAGCGAATAGACGGACCGACGAATGGATGGATAGATGAATGGACGTGTCGATGATAGAAACGCTATTTCATTCGTTTGGTAGGACGTCGTTGGCTTCCTAGTGGCCATTAGGAGAAACGGCCAGTGCGATCTACGCGCGGTTAGATTATCTTCGATACGGACAACCGGAGAGTCTTACTAGTGAATAATCGAATTTATCAAGTATCGACCTTAACGCTCCCTGCTCGCCTACGTTCCAATCCTCGAAGAAAAGGAAACTTTCCTAATCGTTCCATTATCCTGTACGAGTTCCATCCCCGTACAGAATGAATCGTTTAGATCGGCGCAGCTTCCACGAGATGACGTTAAACGGCTGGGCGTATCCAAAATAACTTTCCCGTGCCTGTCGAGGTTTTCCGACGAGACAATGCTGCGGCTTAACACGTTGCTACGCTCGTTTTACAGCTCACGTTTCCAAAGGGAAGGTTATCGTACCCAAAGCTACCTCTTGACAAACACGCACACGGGAACGCCGTTGCCTACCTAACTCGTGTAATCCACGCTAGCTTGTGTAACATTCATTTTATGCGTATATATATATATATATATATATATCTTTCCCTGCGTAAGTATTACCCTAGGAGCCAGCTTCGCTAAACTCTTATACCTTTTATGCTAGATCGTATTTCTTCTTTCTTCGTCATCTTTCTTTTTCTCTCTTCGTGACTCAGGAAACAACGCAACAGTCGGTCGGTCGGTCGGTCGGTCGGTCGGTCGGTCGGTCGTCACGACGGAAATAAGAAAAGGGGATCTGCTCGCGTATCACCTTTATACTCGTAGCCTCGCGAGTTATTTATTTTTATGGGCTTTCCCTAGCCCTCCTTCGCGAAATTTCTACAGGATTCGGACCCTACGTTGCTTGGTAGGCTACGAGAGAGAGGGAGAGAGAGAGAGAGAGAGAGAAAACGATCGTATTCCAGTGGAAACCCTCGCCGGGAGAATCCCTGTAGCCGGTTAATGGCGCTACGGAGTTGCCATGACGACGAAACCCCATGGAACCGGCGCTACCAACGCCACCGCGCCCACTGGAAAGCTCATCCATTCTGGAAAAACATTATAAGAATGGCACGAGTCGAGTTCTCGTCGTCACTCGCCTTCTCCTTCGAAACTTTTGGCAGTCTCAGCTGCGAGCACGTGCGAAGCGATTGTCGAAAGGGAGAGTACGAGGCTGGGGGAATAGGACGATCGGTTTTTCACGATGACGACGAAAGTCAGACAAGATCTTACTCTACGAAAGATGTAATATCTTTTCTCCTCTCTTTCGCGTTTATTTTCTTTTTCCTCTTGGACAAGATGCCACGATAAATAAGCGTCTCCTTGGCATCGCCCGACTGGAAGGAATTCGCCGCCGTCTAAGGAGAAGAAAGTTCGTAAGATTCTTAAGCACGGACTTTTCTTCCTTTTTCCTTTCGAAAGCTTTATAATATACACAGGAAAGGGTGTCCCCGGACGGTGACTCGGGACGACGTTAAAATTCAAGAGAATCTTTTAGTCCTTTTACATGCAACATTTTCTCCTTTTATTCTTTCGCATTCCATCGTAGAGTCTTCGTCAAAGAAAGAATCAAATATCGATCGTGAAGAATCGTGGACGAATGCCCGAATCGAATAAAGTTCGAAAGTCGACTCGACAACGGATTCGTAAATTTTCACGTGGGAGCGAAATAACACTTTTGCGAAACGTTGCGGCTCTCCGTAAAAACCCTTCGCGGTTGAAACGCGCGTCAAAACATCGGCCAATTAACCCTCGAGGGGATTTAAAAGCAACGGGTGGAAGAACTTGGAGCGTAGACCGACACGCGTTTATAGATATACGTATAGAAATTCATGGGGTCGAGGGGGACGGGGGGAAAGGGGAACTACCCAAGAGAGCCCCCCTTGGGGATCGTGGGTTTCTGAGAGACCGCGAGGGAATTACCAAGGATTACATGAAAATTCTATTATCGTCTTAACGTCGAGCCAACCCCCTTCTATACTTTCACGAGGAAATCGGGCTAATGTTACGAATCAATTCTCTGCCGTATGACGCTACTACGTCCGTTGCCCGTCTCGTAGTTTTTAACTCATAATCCGGCGTACGCATATATCCACGCATCTACGCAGTCGCTTAGGACTTTATTTCCTCGACGATGACGCGTTTACGATCGAGAGATACGGACGGAGAGCCGTGAGAGCGATCCGAAGGGATCGTCGTACTTGCGATTATTGACGTTCCGCAACGGATTAATATCCGATCGTCCGAGTTCGCGCACACGTACGTCGCGAGAGACGCTACAAGTATATATTTACCGATGGAGATTGATACGCATAGGTGTATGCTCGCGTGCGCGTGTGCGCGTACGGGGCTTATAAGGGGTGCGCTCGGAGGGCTGGAAATGTGGCAAGTGCCTGCAGTACGAACTAGCCGCAGCCAATTACCGTTCCCTCATTAATCCGATTAATCGTGGATCATGCGAAAAGTCTATTATCGCCTTACAAACGTGTACGACAGATTTTAATGGAATCACATGCGCGTCGAGCGAAACGCGATTTTGATTTAGTCGACTTTGGTTCCCCCTCCTTCTCTCGCTTTCTCATCGAGTAAATTAACCTCTCGTTTCGACTCCGATAGGTCGGAGCACGCAACGATTCGAATAACGAACTTTAGTCGACTCGCGCGTCGATCGTACATCTATCGCCTGTTCGAGGAGAAGGCAAGGATCGTTCGAAGGATTTATCCTAATCTCGGGGCGATCGATACGATTTGCGAGCCAATTAGCACGGCTTCCCGAAACACCGACCGCATCCATGGCGTTCTCGAAGCTCCGTATTTTCCAACGATTACCTCGCAACGAGGTTACGAGCATCCAACGTATCCGACGTACGAGTTTCTCTACGTACAGGTCGGTACGATCGCGCAAAGATTCCCGGTAAACGCGACGATCGCCGGTGGTCAAGGGCTGTTGAACGTTGGTCGAACGATCGGCATCGTGGTTGCCCATAGCCGTTCTCTCATTAACCGTGTAATAATCGTCGTGTCGCATCGTCCCTCCACTTTCTCTTTCTCCGACGCGCACGTTCGCATTCTACGTTTGCGCGTCTACGTGATATACCTACGCGTTTCTCTTTGTCTTATAATTAACGAAAACCTAGAGGGAGAAATAAATATACGGTCTACCCGATCGTTTACGGAAAGGGACCGAGAAGTATAACTCATTCGTGAATATGCATACGTTGGAAAGAAGCACGCCAAGTAATCGTGTTAATTATCGTACCCAACTTTGGGGTTGGAGGTGGACACAGGGACAATTTAGAGCGACGCAAAAACAACGCATAATAATTTAATCGTCGAATTAATCGCAACGGGGCGAGAATTACTCGATCTCTCCGTTTTGCTCGGGTACCTGCTAATTTCGCGTGCAACGTGGATCGTACGGAGCGCGTTTGAAGAAAGCGCGGAACCAGTTACTCGCGTCATGAAACTGTAATTGCATGATATTCGCCGGTAAAATATCGAGTACTCTCTTAGCAAACAGTTTTTAATGAAGCGAACGAGGATATTTTTAACGATATTCAGTACTCCCGAACCTTTCGCTTCTCTCTCTCTCTCCTTCTCTTTCTCATCTTCTTCGTTTCGTTGTTCTTGTTTCATCGAGGACCGAGGACAAAGAAGAATCGAGTCCTCTCCTCTTTAACGAACGTACGAACGGTTAATTGACTGCCAATGAAAAAATTATCGAAATCGTCGGGTACCTTTTACCCAGAGGGAAAACTTTTCCGAAGCCCGAGCTCGCTTGATCGTTCAATGGTAGAGACTGAGCTATTTAATCGATTGCCTGTATATTCGAATATACAAATATACGCGTATGTACTTATTAAATAACGCAAGAGCGCTCCTATCGAAAATGCGCGATACATCTTCTACCGCCGCAATGGAACGTGCTGGTTTCGTGAAGAGAGAAGGAGAGCGATAAAGCAGGCTCATCATTTTTACAAATAAGAAAACGGTTGCGTAACCGAAAAGTCATGCGATGGAGATGATTATTTTCCTTTTATGGGGTGCGTGCGACTACGAATGTAATATACATGAGAGAAGTGAAAAGGTATGCGAAGGGTGGGCGCAAGTCTGCTCCTACGAAGCTCTCTTGTGCCAACGCGTAGTAACAGTCATCGAGGACGAGAAACCTATTCGCACGGATGCGTCCCTCGAGGGCGACTTTCTCCCTATCTAGGAAACAGGCCCACGATGACCCTTCATTTCGTACTACTCACGTTTTCGTTCTTTCAACGCCAAGAACGACGTCTTTTCGTATATGATCTCGCACGAGAATTTGGGATATCTCTCAAAAGAGGAACGAACCTTTAAGATTTTACTATTCGCGCGTCTGCATTTCTTACCGATTCGTTTTCTCGTCGTTATATACTCGTCAATATTATTTTTTGAGAACATTTGCGAGATAGACGTACGAAACGAGTAGAGATTAACTCTCTCGTTACATTCGATTCATTCATTATTTCGCGGGTAATATAAAAACTATAAATAAGATCCACGTACGCGTGATAAACGCGCGTGTCCGTTTTACGCAACTATTTGTTTACAAGATTTAAGAAATATTAGAAAATCGTTGTTTACGGTTAATATCCGAATTAATTACGTCGTTCCACGCTCCTACGTATTTGGATTATTTTTAATCGAAGAAAAGAATATTTGAATCGACTCGCGAGGTACCTACAGTGGCGCCGTGTATCGGAGTTCGGGGTCCGCTTCGTTTCCTTGCTGACGGTTTCATCGCCATCTTGAACGTGCTGACAGGTTTACGCGGTACTTCGTCGCTCCGCATAATTGCAAGTAATTAGCATATTTTTTCCTAACGCACATCCTCTTCCAACGTATCGATCGATAGCCGACCGCGCGATTTCTAAGAGGCCGCGATCGCGAATCGAGGCCTCGTCGCGTTCGGAAGATATTCGCCAAACTAGCCAGCGTCTCGAAGATCCCTGGGGGGCTATCACGTCTACTTTTTCTCTCGCATTTTCTCCTCTTATTTTCAAGATATCGACGCTTCTCTCGCTTTTTAACGACGTATATAACGATTTTGCATCGGTAGATAAGCGATCGAGCGATGTCTCTTGTATCGAATTCGGTTTTCACATATACTCAGGCACATACACACGCACACGGAGACGAGCGAATGACGTGGATATCCCTACGCGCGTATACGCGCACGCACGCACGCTTTTAATCTTATCCCGTAGTAATACGAGACGTCGCACTTTTCACAGATTTTCAAGAATCTCACGAGATGAAATAGCGCAGCGTCGAAGTAGAGTCGGTGTTTGTGCGTCGTCTTCGTGTCCTTGGCCGGGAGGACGCTCGTCGTCGAAAGAATCAACGATATATCCGGTGAGTAAATTTCTTTGTTAAATATTTCCTCGATAATCGTAAAAGAAGAAGCAAAATAAATAACCTGTAAATCTATATATGTGTGTATATATATATATATGATCGGAAGGTTAGACTTTTCGTAGAAATCGTGCGTGGATATACGTACGCGTAAGAAAAAAACTACTCTCACGAATGCGTCGAACTCGCGTGTATCGTCCGCGTACAAAACAGCGAGTTTTTTTCGTCCTCTCTTTCGCATTGAAATCGGATACTTTCTAAGAAATTATACGGGTTGGTACGTCGGTCCAGAATTTATACGCGTTATATCGCGTCCAAAAACATATGTCAACGTTCTTCGTGCTCTTTTTTTCGTTCTCATCGGCTGTATATATTCATTGTTACGTATTTCGCTACGTAAGTACATATACATCGTTTCAGTTTCTTTTTCCTCTTCTCCTTCTTCTCGGTAGTCGAGCGTTTCCGATCGTATCCGATTATTATCGAATCAGGATACGTTACTTTGATTACGTAAATGACGTGTATAATTTCTATATTTGTACATAAAATATTATTTCTTCCCAAATACACGCAAGAGATACATACGCACGTATAGATACGTAAACACGTAGGTCCTAAGAATTAATCGATTTAATAATTACTCGCTGTTTCTCGCGTAATATAAAAATTATAGGGAATATCTACGTTTATTTCACGTAGTCTGTTCTTTTCGTTGTTGTCTACATTTAAGATCCGAATTGATCACATTCGTCGTACATTAATTATTATCGCACTTAACTTTTCCAAACGATTTCTTCGAGAAACGCATTCGACGATCTAAAGATGAAAAATCAGAAGCACCGCTTATCGCGATGGTGAAGAAACTCGATGCGCGAGCATGATTAGAGAGAGAGAGAGAGAGAGAGAGAGAGTGCGTTGTAGAAACTAACGATGGCTCGATCGTTTCGTCTATGGACGAAAGTAAGTAGGCTTACGCGTACATATTTGAAATGGCTATACGATGGTTTAACAGCGCTTCGAGCTCCTTCTCGAACGAAGTAACGACGCGAAGTAACGCGTTTCGAAACGAATGGCGTCATCGTTTTTGTTACGGGTCCGTATCAAAGGCTCTTTAGATGATGTTTAGGCTTCGAAAGTCGAGCCGGTCACGTTCCCGATACAAGAGGTGTTTTTCTTTTTTCAACGCGGTCGGGAAGCGTCTTTTCAACGGGACGAAAATTATTAGGGCGATCAATCGGACCGATCGGATTTCTCTTCGAGGAAAAGAATCGCGAGATATCGAGCCACGCGAGTTTACTTTCACGATCTTCGATCTATTATCGTCGTTTCGTCTACGTTTGCTCGATACTTTTTCGATATTCGCTCGACACGATATTTATAAACGATTATGTATTTTTCGTAAACGTCTCGCTCGAGAAAAAGAATCGTTCCATCGGACACGAGCACGCGCGCTCTCGTACTCGCTTTCAGGGTCGGCTCTCCTAACACTTTGTCCGCTCTTTCTACCCCCTTCGCCGAAAGTTCGAGCCCCCGAAGCCGCAGATTGATGCGTCGAATTATATTTGTCGCATGGCGCAGCTGCTGTCTAAATTATACGCTACATTTAGTCGGACAACCCTCCACCCTCTCCTCTTCCTCTCAACGTCGCGTACAGCTAGGCGCGTCGTCCCTCTCATTGGCTTTGATGTACTCCGAGACTCTTGGGAGTCGATGAATTTTATTCCACCTTTGCGGTCGTCGGGAGAGAGAGACAGAGCGAGGGGGAGAGAGAGAGAGAGAGAGACACTTTGAGACGGGGAGAAACGATGGTGGATTATTTAACGTCGTGTAAAGAGAATCGAATGGAAGAACGAAGAGGGAAAAAGCGAGAAAATTTTCTCGTTGGTTGGCTAGATCTATCGATCTGCGAGTCGAAATTCTCGTCGTCCCTTGGATTCTAGGAAAATCGAAAAGAAATTCTGAAAACGTGCCTTCCGTGATTTACACCGGATTCGGTATCAGGACGTACTTTCCTCCATGTTTCGCGTATCGAAGATTTCGAGAAATCTCGCGTTTAGATTTGCACGACGAAAGACGCCGGCCGTTCTTCGATTAATCTCTTTTTCGTGAGAATCGACGCAGAAATTCGACGCGCATTCTCTTTCGCCGATATACGCGATGCCGTTGTAAATACGAACCGAACTAAACGTCGCGCATCCCGAAGAAGATATCTATCGTTTTCGTGCCATTAGATACATCTACTGAATCTTTTATTTCAATATTTTAAATCCGCGCTCGATACTTGATACAAGTTGGACTAGTTTTGTATCGTACTAAAAAATTATTTATCTTTCGAATAACTACTCTCTGTGCATACGTATACGTCGGATTGTTTATTCGAATCTTCAAACCGTTTTAACTTCCACGCATAAGCAACATGTTTTCGCGATCTCCTCGGATGGAAAACAGATCAGTTTGTTCGTTTATTTTACGCTACTCCGATGCAGGCACACGAGTGATTAAGTTTCAGCGGGTGGAGTGGAAAGGGTGTCGACGATAACAACGTTGACCGATGAAGAAGTTACACCGATGACACGTTGTTTACGAACAAGGAGAGGGTGCCGATAGACTGGAAGACAACGAACCGAATACGAACGCGTACGACTCTCGACCAGATATTCCTCCTCCTCCTCCTTTTTCTTCCTCTTTTTTCTCATTTTTTTTTATGGATTTTCACTTAAAGACGATTGGGTAATAACAGCGAATATCGTCGTCGTCGTCGTCGTCGTCGTCGTCGTCGTTGGCGAGCGAGCATCTCCTTTATTTCGTATCGAGATCAACCTCTCTTTCTACCTGTCGGCTCGCGTACCTGACGCGTACTAAAAAGCTTTGAAAAATAAATAAGCTCGGTTATACGCTACGCCGCGTTGTAGCATTCATCCGTTAATGCATACCTGGTTTCGTGCACGCGCACATACCTAGCAACGAGCATAGCTCGATAAAATTGTAATCGACGTGGTTGCTTTCCTTTCGCGATCATGCACGCGTTGCAACAAATTTTTTTTTTCTTCCAACCAATGTGGCATCGACGAACGAAGAGAGACTCGTAGCTTTATTATGAATTTGTTTCACGCAGGAATGGCGATTCGATATCGTACGTTATATTTATTCCTTTCGTCGACGTTGTCGTTCTCTTAGTCGTACATGTATCGACGAACGAACGAGCTTTTAAGTATTTTTTAATTGACGTCGACGAGAGGTTTCGGTCGAGCGTTATCGAATGAACGACTCTCGTTTTTCTTTCTCCTTCTTTTCATCTCTCTTTTTCTTTTTTTCTCTTCACCCACTGCTTCTCGCAGTATCACTTTTTCATGACGTTTCACATCGGTGCATATAATCTCGACGAGGAACGAATTTTCAAGTGGTCGATCGGTCTCGTCTCTGTCTCTCTCTCTCTCTCCTCGTCCATCGGCCTCTCGTCGGAATATTATATATATATATATATATATGCGCGCGTCGTACTCCATGAATTATGCATATTTTCCGCGATATGAGTGCCTGAGCGATGGGGTGGCACGTAGATTTGACAGACTGTAAATTAGGTTGGAAAAATGCACGCTAGCCCAGAATCCGACTTCGCATCGCGATCTTCTTTGATGCGTCGAGGGGAGAGAGAGAGAGAGAGAGAGACGAGACCGGAAGAGAGGGACAGAAAGATGCGTCGAGAGATCGATACATGGCCTCGTTTAAGAACGAACGTCACATCTTTTCCAAGAAGTTTACAGACACACGAACGAAGAATCCCTTCGCGTATGTATTCCCGAACGTTCTCTCGACTATTTTCTTGGAACTAGTTCAGCAAGATGCGTTTCAATCGTTCGCGCCGTCTGACATCGATTCGTCGAAGAAAAGAAAAACGGGGCTTTTCCACGAGAAAGGGAATTAAAAGACAGAAATTGCACCGTGTGTGTGTAAGATCGCGACGCGCTTTTACGCTCGCCTAGACGCAACGTAACGCGATTACTAAAACGAAGTGCACTTAATTAGCTTCTACTTTCGTTTTCCGCCTATCGAGGAAAGGAAGACTCCGCCACCTTGTCTTTTCTCCTTTGCGAGACGAAAGAGAATTTCGAAAGACATTACCCGAGCAACTATATAAGCTTATATAGGTAGACGTTTCTTAATTTAACAAGAGGATAATTTTGGAAAACGTTTAATACCAGCTTCGACGCTCTCCTCGACGGAAAGAAAAAGAAAGAGAGCATCGAAGATCGAAAAATACGAGAATCTCGTTTAGAATTTTGCAGGTGATTGGCACGAAGCTTTACACCTCGAATTACTATCGTTCTCGACTCACTGGCTCCCATCTATAGAGGAGCAGCGAGGGGAAGAGGGAGGAGAGAGAAAGATGGTGACAATAGCATAGAGACGATAAGCGCTTTCGAAAACGATCGTTCGAACAGGCACCGTCCATTCGCGAGAGCCAACCAAGCACGTCGTCGAGAGGAGGACGCTGTTCGATAATCCAGATACTACCTTCCATGAATGTAAATCGACAACGATGATTCCGCCACGTTGTAGCATTTATTCCGTACCGTCGAGTTACGTCGCGAGGTATCCCTTTGTTCGAACTCCGTTCGAAACGCAGTTCGATCATTAAAAATCTTCGTTTTCGAGAGAGACCTTCTTCCCCTCTGCGGCCAACTCCGCGGTTGATCTAAATATCTTAGAGCACGAGCGCATAATTATACCTACATCGCGTAATCCGATAGTTTCGATATACGCCTATCTCTATCGCGTATCGTTACGGGAACATGGAGCCGATAGAGGGATCGTTTATCATCCGTTTATACCCATCTACGTCACACGTGTAACGACTACGTCATCGATATATCATCCAAACTACATCATCGATACATAAATTATCGAATTCCACCGTTACTTCGTTATCCGATATACAAGGATATTCGAGGACGTGCTCTAGGAAAAATACGAGCTATCTTCTAAAACTCGTCGTTGTCCTGTTGATATCTTGTTTGTCGTGGCAGACGGAGTATTCCTAATCGATATCGTTGCATCTGTCAAGTTTACCCTTCCGCAGCATTAAACGCACTGTATAATTCCGCTCTGCGAGCCTCTCTCTCTCTCTCTCCCTCTCTCTCTAGTCCTTCCTAAAGCCAAACAATGCGTAACCATATTGGCACGTTTCGCGAAACATTAGAATAAATTGAATTAAACGCATCGATCTTGGACAAATATAATATCGTAACTAGCCTGTGGGCTTCGTGAAAGAATATGTCGAAATATTCCACCCGTTTATAAATTCATAAATTTTATGTGACATTTGTTACGCATCGAGCTAACGTAATTCGGAGCTATCGAGTGTATCGCAGAAAAAATTAATCGTTTGCAAAATCGGATCGTTCGTTTTCGACCTCGATGAAAAGGATATTTGCCAAAAGCAGAAGCAAAATACCTTGAGAGATATATACGATGCCGTATACCACGAGACGCGTAATGTCGACTAATTTATTGGTTAAACGTTTGCACAGTATGCAATTAATATTACAAACGAGTGTATATACGTATCACGGAAACTATATTTACCCACGGCGAACGAGATCACATTCTCGCAATTAGAATCTCTCTCGCTCTCTCTCCCGGCACTCGGATACAGATAGGAAAAGAGCAAAGAAAGATAAGAGCGAGATCGAGAAAAATTTACATTATATAGGATGGTGATATAACTTTTATTTGCAGCATATAAAAATGATGAAATGGAGTATGCGTTTATATCTTTTTTTTTTTTTTTCTTTTTTTTCAAAGTAGATATTCTTCCCTGGCGTGGTCGGAATAGCTAAGAACGTAGGCGAGAGTTATCGATTTCGTTCGAATCTCATCGTAAGCAAGCATGGCAAAGGCAACTCGTGGAGCCTGGAAGGCAGAAGACACGAGTACGAGAGGTGGGAGGTAGGAGATGGGAGGCAAACGGCGACACGATTTCGCGACGTTAACACGGATCGTCGTCCTTGGAGATCGTCCAGCCGACGGGGTGTTCGTTGCCAGGAGACTCGGAGCCACCAGACTCGGACAAAACGCCATGGAAAAGCGCCTCGTCGAGCTTTTTGTCGACGAAGAACGAGATTCCGTTTCGGTGTCTCCGACTCGCTCGTAAAAGGGATCAGAAACGATCTTCGCGCCGAACTTTCGTGCCCGTTCTCGCCTCGAAAATTTACCTTCGCGCATTGCCTACGTACTTTTGCAAAAATCGATCTACTCGACGACGACGACGACGACGACGACGACGACTAGTCGACTGGTCGACGATAAAAATGTTTGCTCGACTTTACTCGTTCTAGTTCCTTTTTGCTCTCTTTCTTTTCTACAACTTTTCCTATAAGCAAAACGGTCGTCGATTAATCATTTCGATCCTATAATTTATACATTATTATTGTAACAAACCTACTCTCTCTTTTTTTCTCTCTGTATAACGACACTATTCGAAACCAAGATCCAACCATCATGTATTTATAAAAGCACGTTTATACGCGTTAGAGCTCGAATTAGAACGTACATCGATACGTACCGTGAATTTATGATATTCTTTATTACCCTTTGCATATTTATAAATTGGGGTTGTGCGATAATAAACGCACAGAGAGATAGATAGAGAGAGAGGGGGGGGGAAGGGGGATAGAGTATTCAAGCCGCGACGAGTCGTGCCGAGATCGTGACGAAAGATTTAAAAAAAGATGACGACGGGGAATCTTTTCTATGACTTAATTTACCACTTACGCGGATTAAAATCCATTTAATCGCTCTGCTCTTTTGGAACATGGTCGCGCGAGCTAACACGCTTTCGTATCACGCGTGTACATACGTATCCCGTGGAAGAATTTGAATTTAATACGTAAATGGAGTCAATACACTCCGCTAAGGCAATAATTGCATTAGGTCGAAACGACGTTCCAGCGCGATAATTCAAGAACCCATTGCCCATCTATTTAGACGTCCACGGAGTTCCGGACGACCAAGTTCCCCTTTATTTAAGTGCCGAACGATCCTCGCCGTGCTCTTCCATCCGCGACCGATCGAGAAGCATCCAAGTAAGGAACGATAAACGATCGCGAGTCGATGCACAGAACTTGTCGTTTATTTTCGTGACGTCGTGGAGGAAACTTACTTTTTTTTTCTTTAATTACTTGCCAACGTTCTTTCTTTCCATTTGTCAGAATACTCCAGCACGGTCGAACTCGGTACGTGATCATACGTGACCTACCCTTACCCTTTCCTCTCTCCGAGCCCGAGGTATGTGTATTTTCTTTAGAAAAGAATGTTGACAGAAACGAATGAACTCCGTTTGCATAACGCACCAGTCATATTCGTAATTTGCATAGCAATTTCCGCGCTCGCTGCCTGTATTCCTTCCTCGTTTCCCCCGTTCTGAAATACTTTGCTCTATTGTATTCGTCCATGAAAGAAAAAAAAGAGAAAAAATACGAAAGCAACGATAGCGACGATAGTAATATCCCGACTCGGTTAAGACGTTGATAAGTCATAGAGAAAAGAAGTGGTTGCGTGTGACGCGCGTGGACGAGAAACGCTAGAAATTTATCCCGACGCATCGGAAACGAATGAGGAAAATATCGCATTTGTTCGGTTACGATATACCGCCCTCGTTCATTCGTCCAATCGCGCGAAACAATTTCTTCGTGTAGCACTTCTTTATCGCTGCACACGTAAAATGTCGGTATCGACAAGACGCTCGATAAAACGCGCGCATGTGTGCACGAAAAGCTACTCGTTAAAATTTCAACGGCACCGAAACGCCAAAGTTAATGTCCGTTTTTGTTACCAAAAGGAGCAAAAAAGAAACGTAGAGAAAAATCTCGTAGGCGGGTGATTCTCTGGCGAACGAATGGACAACGTAGCGTCTCTATCCTTCGCGCGCGTCCAAATTGGAAAGACGCAATTTCTCGATTATACAGAAAAGGTCAAAAGCCCGTTTCCGTATCTCCCGATTCTACTGGAAACCGAGGAAAGATAGCGCAGCATCCCTTCCTCGAACTCGCGCGCTACAAATTCGCCAAGTCCGGTAATTCCAGGATACGCCGTCGGACGAGGGTAACGAGGTTCCTGTCGGATTATCTGGCGCTCGCCGGCGACCTGGGAGGGCTGAAAGAGAGATATATGTACACGCGCGCACGTATAAACGTATATCGAGAGAGGGAGAGAGAGAGAGAGGAGAGAGAGAGAAATAGAGAGCTTGGCAGGAGGGTTCGCGTGTGCGTTGCGTATCGTTGAAACCCCCTCGGACGGCGCATCGCGGAAAATATCGATCTTCCTTCTCTTCTGGACGTTTAACAAGCGCATTACGTTAGCCCCTTTTAAAAGATCGCACTTCTGACTTCAATGGGCCGTGTAATCCGATTAGGATCGGCACAATGCACCCTTCTTCTTCTCTCTTTGTTGCAAATGTGTAACGTTCCACGCCGTTTGCATCTGCCGTCGGTCTCTCTTTCTCCGAGGATACCGAGCCACGGCCTACCTCGCGCGCATATGTCCGATTTGCATCGGGCACCGACCGAATATCATCCGACGTCGAATTTTTGTCAGACGATTTTCCTCTCGATGCGTCGTCGTTACGTTTCTCCTTTACATGGAAAATGCGTTTTTAGAGACGATTGCGGCTGACGATCGCAAGAAGCCTCTTGGTTCATTTTTCAGAAACGCTCGATAAAGACGTCGCGAAGATATTTCAATAGGGCGCGATCACTCGAAGATTCTCTGAGTAAACGCAGACGCGAATGCATCATTTTACACGATATAAAAAAGAGTTCTCCGCAGGACGATAAGCGATTCCGTTTCTAGCGCGTTATCGTCCTTTATCGCGATCGAATTTCTTAAACGAGGGACAAAGGTGATAAGGAAACATCTGCTTAAGGAACGACGAGAAGGTACGATAATCGAAACGCGCTAGAATCGAGTCGCGTAGATCCCTCCGAGTTATTCAATCGCATGGTCGCTCGGTTAATAGGCGCTACAATTTCGAGGATGTAAACTTTAATTGGCAAAAATTCCTTCGAAACTTCGGGACGACGTACTCTCTTTCTCTCTCTCTCTCTCTCTCCCTCTCTCTCTCTCTCCCTCTCTGCCTCTCTCGGGGAAAGAGAATTTCTACTTCAACGGGTTCGATAGAAAGCAGACGAGTAAAATCGTTACGGTAGAACGTCGATTGTTCCACAAGTCGATATATATCTTTTATCCGGAGTATTTCCTTTAGATAATTTTCGGACAAACCGATATCAAAACGATCGACGTTTTCGTTTCCTCCTTTTTTTTATCGTAACTTTTAGCGCAACCTCTATACCCACTTTCGTTATTAATTTCGAAAGCTGCGAAGAAAAGGGAAGAGAAATAAATGTCCGCGCGCGTACGTAAGCGCGTCTACCCTCTCCTAGAAATCTAAACTTTTTACTTCCGGCGGTCGAAAAGTGTTTATACCAGGGAGGAGAGAGAGAGAGGGGGGGGAAGGTTAAAGAAGGAGTAAGCAAGTACGCACCGGGAAGACTCGAACAATGCTGCCTTTTTACGGATAAAAAGCGGTTACTGTCTACGTTCGAAAGTTTTCCCCTCGGAGAAATAGCACCTTTCTTTCGGTTGTGCTCGTAGAACCGAATAAATGTAACTTTACCGGCACGGCGCGGCTTCCTCCTTAAGACGATTCACGACATCGCCCTTCTTTCTCTCTCCAACGAGCGATATTTCTCAACTCGTCCGTTTTGCGACCCCACCTAGTACGTTCTACGTGTCCTCGTTTTCCTTCGAGCAGCGGACCTATCGATTTGTCCCGCGGAATATTCCTGTTCGGAGAGGCGAGACGAGGAGAGCTTTGATTTTTAACGTAGATCCGACATTCTTATCTTCCTCTCGTTACCGACGATAAGTATCACGAAAAGACCGTTTCGATGTTCGCAAAGGGGAAAGCGTTAAAGCGTTGGAAAAATTCTTACGTCGACGAGTCGACGATAATCGTCTTTGCAAGGCGATTTTCGAGATACGCGTACGCGCTTTGACGTCCGTTGTCTTCGTTCGTCCTTCTTCGGCAACGTCCAGTTTCGCTTTGTGAACGCTTCCCTCTCTCTCCCTCTTTCTCGAACTAGGACGAACCAGCTCGGTCTCTTTCCTTCGCTCTCCGCAGTATCGTCGAGTCTCGTTCGCTCCAATCGAGAATACGTATACCCGCGGCAGATGCTGTCCTCGTCCGGTCGATGCGAAACCCTTTCGAGCGGAGGCGCCCGCCTGGCTGCCTGCCTTTCAGGCGCCAGCAAACCTAGTCCGAAGGAAGAGTAGCGGGAGATGGAGAGAGGGAAAGAGAGAAAATCAGCTGGTGGTGCATCTCATTCTTTTTCATCCATCTTGCGCGTCTTCTTTTTATCTCCTCTCCTCGCTCATTTTCTTTCGTTTTATCTCGTTTCATCGTTTCCGGTAGCGTTACCTCATACTTTTCTAAATCCAGGAAGCAAAATTGTATCGCGTATTTCTACGTCGTTCCTAGGTTACTTCGACCTTTTGACACTTTTCGAAACACTTTCCTCCTTCGACTTTTCCTTGGACGCGTCGATGCCTTCGAGGTCGTTCTTCGAGTCGATTTATCTCACCCTACGAGTCGTCCGTCGTTCGAGCTCACCCTCGCCTCGCCTTCCAGCTCGCTCTCTAAAAGTTCGACGAGCCTCCGAATCGCACGACGCTTTTCTCAATCGCGTTGATAAATATTTATTCAACGTTCGTGTTTTGTTCTTTCAAAGTTTCTCGACCCACCCGCGTATATTTTTCCTCTCTCTTCGTTCTCGCGAGGTCGCAATGCTTTTCTACGCAGGCAGGAAGATTTAAGTGTTTAATAACCGAGCTTCTCTCGCGGCGGAGAGAGGTGGAGAGAGAGAGAGAGAGAGAGAGAGAGAGAGAGAGAGAGAGAGAGAGAGAGAGAGAGAAAGAAAGAATTCTAGCATCGTCGACGTTCACGAGGCATGCTCGTCCTCGACGGCACTTTGCTTCCCTCCGTGGCTTACTCTTTGCCTACCCCTCTAGTTTTTCTCCTTCGTTGTCTCCTCGAAGTCTCCATGAATCGACGATACCCTCGACAGGCGTTTATTAATCGTGCCTTCCGTCGATGCCGCTCCAGAAAGCGAAGTAAAAGCTGCCGTAGGGTAGAAAATCGAAAGAGGGCTGGCTGTTCGAATAAGAAGCCGCGGCGGGGTCTTTGGCTATTCCTACGTAGGATGCCTCGGAAAAATTCTCGTCGCGGTATCGATCAACGTCGATGCGCTCTCGTGCGTTTCAACCTCAGCGCTATATCGTTACGCGTTGTTCGAATAATTCGAATTATCGGAATAATTGACTATTGGAACGTTTCGAGCTCGCGTCTCGAAGAGGCAAGAAGAATCGTTAAAAAGTTTTCTTCGCCGCTCTTTCGCTTTACGTACGAAGCGCGAGTACTCGCTCGGGTTATCTACCGCGTCGAGGTACTCGGATATTCTTCGGAATTAACGTCGCGAGGTAAAAACAACGAAGAAACTTGTCCTTTTTCCACTTAAACACGAATTACTTCCGTATATTCTTTCGTCGGGAGGTGCGAATAAAGATCGAGTCGAAAGAACGCATCTTTTCGATGCGCCGTGGTGGAGGAGAAAAAGGAACGAAGAAGATGGAAAATACGTGGGAAAAAGAGAATCGTCTTTTCGGTTCGAAGGATAAACGTTCTGCCAACGAGGAGTTTTTTACTAAAAAAAAAGAATGCCTCTCTCTCGCTCTTACTCGAGTTCGTAAACATCGCGCCACGCACCGTGACAAATGACAAATATGTAAAGGACCCTCTCTTCTCCGCTCTTTTCTTTTCACCGAGGTGGATAGTCGGTTAGCATCGTATTTCCTTGCGTCACGAGAGATGCGATGCCACGGGAGAGAGAGAGAGAGAGGGAGCAGGAGAGGGCGTACGCGAGAACATAAACCATCGCTGTGGGGTCGACGAGTTTATTTGAACAAGTACGAATCTCGAGAGAGACGAAGGGGGAGAGAGAGAGAGAGAGAGAAAGACAAAAAGGCTCGGTTTGGGCCAAGACGAAGATCAAGGGAAGGAAGGGAAACAGAAAGGGGAGAGAGGGAGGGTGTTTTTCTAAATAAGAGAAAAGCACTCGAAAGAAGCCTCGACTCTCGAGTACCGTTCGGTGTCGAAACGTAGGTTCCTCTCGCCCGAATCGAACCGCCTCTTGATTCGCCTCGCTATCGCGCCTTTTGATAGCCGCGCGTGCACGCCTTTTCATTTCTTTTCTTTTCTTTTCTTTTTACTCGTTCTCTCGAGCTCCATCATCGTCGAATCGAATTTGCGTCGATCGAAGGCAAATACGCCCTGAAGACAATTTACGACGACGACGACGACGACGACGATCGTACGATTAAATTCTAATTCGTTCGTTCGGGGAGAGTCACGCGTTCGACCGATCCTAAAGCAATATGCGAATTGCACGAGCTAATTCGCCGCGATAACTGGATTATTCGCATAAATTTGCAAATTTATCTTCGATACCGTACACAACGATACCACAGCGAACGCGAGCTTTGAACGGCTCGTACGATTCGGCTCCAGTACGAAGCAGCTTCCTCTTACGGTCGAGAGAAGCACCGTGAAGCGAGTACTTGCGCGTGTATCGGAGATGGATGCGCAGATAGACGGATAGGTATATTACGGAGAGAGGGTCGGATAATTTTCCAAGCGTCATAAGCAGATCTTTGTGCAAACGGCACACCGGTATTCTAGGCGCCTGCCTTCGACTCGAATAATGCTGCGCTAGGTGTTATCACGCGCTCGGCATTGTGTACACGAGGCATTACCGTGCGCCTAATTACGATGGAAGTATCCCAGTCGTATCTCGATAGCGATATTTGTTCGAGTTTTACGGTGCTCGATCTTCCAGATCCTCGAGAATCGTCGGACCGTTCGCGATTCTCTCTCTCTCTCTCTCTCTCGTCCTCTTTGTTCGTCGGTTTACGAGAGCCTTCAACGTCGATCGTAGTTCGCTCTTCGCAGCTAGCTACGCGATTTACTTTTTACCTCCTCTGCTCCTTTATCTTTCGTTTCGTACGCGTGTCAACAAAGAGAGAGATAGAGATGGTCGCGTCGCGATAAAGAAACGCGTCTTTGGAAACGTAGGCGATGCGCGAGGGGACAGCCCGATTCGGAAATCATGCCAGCCGTACCTGAACCAGATTACGCGATATTTCATGCCTCTTTCTTCGCGACGAATCGACTCGGACCGTTTAGAGGATTACGTTGCTGAAACGCGTATTCTCGCTCGTTTGCCACGATATTTGCCACGATATTTGCCACGGTAGCAGTCATAGCATCGTTACAAAGGTAAACGATATATAACGCAGGCGGCGTAGCTAAATATCGTTTACGTATCAGTTTCTCTCGACAGCGTTGTATTTTATCTCGCTTTACGAGCGAGAGAGAGAGGAAGCTAGGGACGGGGTCGAACGTAGCCTTTTTAAAGTAAATTTTAGCAGGAAACGTCCTAGCGTACGCGCGTAGAAACGAACTCGTCCGGTCAAACGGCGCTTTCTCTTCGACGCGCTTTTAGCCGAATACGTCTTGGCGATCGAACGTTCCGTCGCGTAGGTTGATCAGCCGACCGACGACTCTCGATAGATTCGAACGATATTCGCGGAAAGGATCGTTCGCGCGACGCTTCGAGGCGTACTCTTCGCCGAATCCGACGCTCTTCGATTGTTTAGTCGCGTAGACGCGAGTATTTGCTTTGGTAAACGTCGTCGAGCGATACCGAAAATTCGCGATCGGCTCTTCCGTCGTCGACGTTACGCTTTCTAACCTATCTTTTCGTACCGGTCACTTTGCCGACGTCAGATCGCTCTCACGGCGTTTTCTTTTCGAAAGAAACCATTTGACAAACGCGCGATCGGGACAAAGTCGCTCGTCGTTGAGAACGATATTAATTCCAAGGACGAGACGTTTCGTTGCTCGAATTCGCCGGTATTCCACCGAGTAACGGCTTTCGCGTTCGACGATGTAACAGACCGTAGCAAAGTCGGTGTTCTCTCCTTCTCCCGCATTCGAAAGCAAATTCTACGTTTCGCGGCTTTTTCTCTGGAATCGTTACCTGCACGCCGTGCGTAAACCGCGTTGCCCTTCCGTGTGTGCGTAACGTACGTTAAACGTACACGTACGAACGGAAAATGTTACACGTAGTACACGTACGTGCACGCACGCGTGCAAAGAGACGTGTGGCAGAAGAAGCGCGCGCGCGCGCGCGCGAGAGAGAGAGAGAGAGAGAGAGAGAGAAAGGATACGAGCACAGCCGAAGGTCGACGAGCTCGACCGAAGGCCGAGCCGAGCGCGTTCGCGGCGCTCCCCGTCACAGTTTGAGATCGGCCAGCGTGACGATACGACGTGGAGATCGAGCAAGAAAGAAAGGAAACGAGATAGAGAGAGAAAGAGGAGGCGCACCGTGTGGACTCTCACCTTTGCTTTTTTCCCTTCTTTTCTTGTACACGACATACAAAGTATATAACGAATTTTTATTTTACGTTCGCGATTATCAATCGTCGGTCATTCGCCGAGATAACCGAGTTCGCGTGTGGTGAAAAAACGACAGTGCGAGAGAGAGAGAGAGAGAGAGAGAGCGGAGAACGGCTAGATTCCACGATAGTAGAAGAAGAATATTTTTACCGTCGACGACGAAGAGGAAGAGTGGAAACGGAGGGGAGACGAGAAGGAAAGAAAAGGCGATCGGTTGATCCACGATGGCAGACCACGGGCATCCGGCTGCAGTTTGGCTCTTCGCGTTGTTTTACCTTATAGGTAAGCGGACGAGAGGACGAAAGAAAGGATTCTCCTCGAATTTTATCTCGCGGATTTCTTTTCTTTTCCTTTCTTTTCTTTCTTTTTCCTTTCATCGTCGAGATACCGGCAAAGGTCTCGGCTCGGCCAAGACGACGCTCTCTCTCTCTCTCTCTCAGGCGGCGAAAAACACTTGCATCTTTTTTCCTCCCCCCTCTATTCCGCCATCGGTAGATGGCGGTTACATTGCTCGGAATTCGCTCGCGATCGCGGATTCGTACGCCGTTGGCGCCTTTTCGCCGTGATTTCAACGACGTTTTTCCGCGTAAGTACGTCGTCGTTTCGGCGGCGATACGAGGGACGGAGGGAGAGGAGAAAATCGTCGCGCGATCGCGTGAGAATCGCTGCCTCGGCGAGAAAAGCGCGTTTAGAACGGTCTCGGTGCGTTCTCGAGCTTCTTCGCCGTGCGTCTTGGCGATGATTCATCGTCTTCTTTGATACGCGCGAACTCGTCGTTCGAGGCTAATTATCGACGACGGCAACGCGAAACGAAGCGTCGTATCGAGAAAGGAGACGCGCGTCTACCCTCGGTCCCTTTCCACGTACCTGCGCGGACGGAGAATTTTTCTAAAGGGCTCTCGTTAGGCCCCGCGCGCACCTGTTCGAGCGCTCATCTTACGTACGCCTTTCGAACGACCGAGAGAGAGAGAGAGAGAGAGAGAGAGAGAGAGAAATCGAGAAGCTTCGGTCGTACCTCCGGAGAAAGTCGGAGAAGCCGTTTCTAGATGATCGTCGAAAGACGAGGAGAGGAGCGGATTCGCTTTCGTTCCTTCGCGATCCGGCTTTTCTGCGAGGCCGCGCGTTAAACTCTCTTTCGCTTTCGTCCTTTGCTCTTTCCTTCTTTCTCTCGCTTCTCTCGGTCCGGTTTCAACGGCCAGCCTCGAGCTCGTCCCGGCTTCTCTCCTCTTCCTCTTCTCCTCTCGTCCGTTCGCTTTCCGAGCGTACGCGCGGCGTTTTACACGCCACTCGTGGCCGCTTGCCTCTCCGTAGATCTAATTTACGAAGGTGGCGGCGATTAGACGTTCGATTCGACGAGGACAAACGCGTTTCGTAGAAGCGGCGCCGGCAAGAAGGTTCTCGTTTCGTTCGAGGCGAGAGAAAAGCGACGGAACTCTTTCTCGACGTACAACGAACGACGAAAAGGCGAAAAGCGTATCGTATGGATGACAAAGGAGCGTCCGTTCCCTCGCGCTCGCGCGCGTGTACGGAGGAAGAAGCGGCGAGCTGGAAGAGAGAGAGAGAGAGAGAGAGAGAGGAGGTCGTCGATCTCGTAACGCGCGTATTGTCGTACCGTGACCCGCGCGTACGGATCACGGATTCTCCACGTTCCGTTCTTTCTTCGCTCGACGACGATATTTTACGCGCCCGCTGTACGCGGTACCTGCGTACGTTCGACGTACGAGGCGGCCCCTTCCTCCGACGGTCGTCGCGTCGCGAGAAACGACTCCGTACGGGGAATTTCTTTTCGTTGGGGTTTTCCGAAAGAAAGTGGACCGACCCGTGTCCGCACGCACGCGCAAACTCTTTGACTTTTTATAATCGATACGATATATTTATAATCGTAATGAGAAAAGGAGAAGGAAAGAAAGGAGGCAACGACGATTCCGTCGAGGAACGTTAACGCGAAAAGATAGCGATACGCGTATTATCTTATCGACGGGACGACGAGATAAATCGGAATCGATGGAAAACGAGTACTACCGCGGTGGTAAAATCGTATGAATCGCATCGAACGATCTCTCTCTCTCTCTCTCTCTCTCTCTCTCTCGATTTCTACGACGTGCGTCGACAGAGGAGCGCGTTTTCTAAGCGCGGAAGATACGATATCCTCTTTCGTTCTCACGAAACCTTTTTTATTTCGATCGTCGTCATGCGCGTCGCTCTCCGTGTTGAACGAGACAGCCATCTTTTTTCCCGATCTCGCAGCTTGGTTCTCGAAACCGTTTCGCTGTTTCTTTTTCTTTTTCCTTTCTCTACGACGACGAGAATGGTCGTTCGACCGTTCGACGATATCCTACTCGAAACGATTTTAATGGAGAGGCGATGGAAAAGGGTCATGAATCGATTCGTAATCACGGCGAATCGTTTGAGAGAGATAGGGGGCGGGGTGCGTCCTCTTCCGAATAGGCGTTCGCGAAGAAGGAAGATGAAAACTGGACGCGCGCGTTTTCTTCGGTCTCCCTCGCTCTTGACGAGCCGAAAGATTCGGTATGACGTCATCGAGCAACCCGTAGGATCAAACGGTTAAATACTTGACGCGAATTAAATCCACCGCCCACCCGTGGCGTTCGTCGAAGGCACGTCGGACGGTGACTTACTAAAATAACAGACGCTGTTATTTGACGAGAGGAGAGGAGGCGTATGCGTCGCGTCGGTGAGCGCGGAACTTTATCCTTAAATTCGGTGCGGATTTTGCCTTAATTGTCCTTTGACGTTCGTCCCTCTTTACGATCGTACGTCGGTACGTTCGTAAGAGAGACGAATTGCGAAGCTCGGATCGCTCCTCGAGACGTCATCGCGCGATTCTTTCGTTTCCTCCTCGCGTCGCATTTTACGAGGCCGTCGTGGAAATAGACTCGATTAAAATATTCCGGCCCGGACGCACCGTCGTCCGTTTCTTCCTCGTTCTTGTTACCATTAAAGCGGTAGGAAGAGGAAGATCGCTGTTCGAAATCATTCCCGGTGCCCGGCTTGAAAAAAAGAAAGGCGAAGAAGGTGATATATCTTTGGGAAAGGCGAGAAACGATAGACCTTATCTCTCGGGATAAGCCAGACGTTCCAGGTAATTAAAACCCTCTTGGCACGCATTTCCTTCCTGTTATCTCTCTCGTTCGCTCGCTCGCCCGCCCGCTTCTTTTATTTTCCCAAGCGCGGAACCCGATCCCAACGAATACGTATACGAATACGAAACGGCTTCGAACGAAAACGTTCCTTTTAAATTGCTCGAGGAGAGAGAGAAGCTACGCTGCGTACTCCTCTTCGACTATACGATTGGATTCGCTGTCCAGCTCTCGCGGTCTTTTCCAATTCAAAACGCATCCCTTCGCGACGAAGAAATGGAGGAAGGACGAAAGGACGGATCCGTCGAATTTCAATGCCTGTCCTTGCGCGGATTTTGTGGAAACCTGTTTTGGGCTTCTGCCGGCAACCTGCCGCGTGCACCTGTACGGACAAAGGGCCCCTTCTTCAACTTTTCAACGGACCACCGAGTGCCGCTTCCCCTTCGAGATAGTGCGTGCCTTTCGTAGGTAGGTAGGTAGGTAGGTAGGAAGGAAGGAAGGAAGGAAGGAACGTCCTCGCTCTATATCGGGTGTCTGAACTAAATCGTGAGTCGTCGAGCGATTCGTCCCGAATGTAAAACTCGATAAAAGTGGGAAAACCGCGTTGGCTCGATCGAGAAACGACACGGACAGACGCATTTGCGCGGTAGAATGGCGTTTGCAATTATCGGAAACGGTTTCTCCGTCCAGCGCGGAAATCGGAGTCGATGTTGCACTTTGGTTTACCGCGCGCGAATTAGGAAAAACGCGAGATCGTCGAAAATTACCGTTCGACTCTTCTCTCTTTCTCGATCGCGTATCGTATCGATCGGGAATCGGATCCTCGTCGTCGAACCCGTCGTTTTCTACGATGCCGTGGAAATTTATCTCGAAGGCCGTAAACCGTCCTCTCTCCTCGATATCCTTTCGCTCTTTTCCGACCCCGTTGGAGCAAGTCTCTCCTTGGAGGAGTTTTCGTAGTCGATACGTCGAAATATATCTCAGGATCTTTGGTGTTTCGTATCGAACGATCAAGTTCGACTCGTCTTTTTTCTTCTTCATCCCGATACCGAGCTAGTTTAGCAAAAATTGGTTCGTATCGGTTTGGAGAATCGCGACGCGACTCGCAGAAAGGTCTTTTCCGTCGTTTTGTCTCCTCGCGCGTTAAAATCGATCGACGGCGCGAAATTCGACGAAAGAGTCCTTTTTAATATTTTTTTTTTCAGCCTTTTAAAGAACCTCGTCGTTTTGCCTCCGAGGGAGAACCATCGCGACGCTTTCGCCATCGTCTCGCTCCGAACTTCGCGTCTCCTTCGAGCTTTATCGGCACTTTTTTTTTTTTTTTTTTTTTTAAAGAGAAACGGTCGCCTAGTCTTTTTCCTCGTGCCTCGTCGAGAAGCGAATCGCGCGGTAAACGCGAATTAGGCCGATTCGACGAAAGCTGGAATCTTTATTTTCTTTTTATCATTTCGCATTCCTTTTTCTCCTTTTATTAAAAATTCTCTTCGTTCTCTATTGTTACCGATCGTGCATTCTAGATTCAAAGGGTCGTGGAAAAGGGCGTAAGGAAAAGTAAATCTTGGTACGAGTCCGCATTGAAGTAAACGCTTTGAAACGAGCTCGTTTCATCTTTCTCTCTCCAATTTGTTGAAATATCTGGTCCTAAGTGGTATTCAAGCTGCGCACGAGCGACCTCGGTAGAAAGGAACACTCGCGTCGCTCCTACAGGATATATACCTACCTACCTACGTACGGGACTTTTGCGCTGGCTTATTAAAATTGAAGCCTTCCCATAGAACTTGCTCCGCTTGAATTTTTTTTCAAACTCGTACGAACGACGAAACCGGCATAAATCGCTAGACCGTCTCGCGTCCGCCAGTGCTTCATAATTTTCTGATAAAGCTAGACACGCGCGTTAACGACTTTGCGTATGACCGTCTCTCTCTCTCTCTCTCTCTCTCTCTCTCTCTCTCTCTCTCTCTCTCTCTCTCCTTTTTCGTCGTAATTTTACGCGCGACCGATAACGAGAGCGACGAGATAATCGATAAAGCATCGATGAGATATGGATAATTGAGCGAGAGGGGAAGAAAGAAGAAGAGCCCGATGACCAAGAAGTTTGCGTTCTCTTTAACTGGCGTAATCGATGAATGATTTCTAGATTTTCCGTGTATCGGTGACTAATTCTCGCCAGTGTTTGCGATTCTTTTCCACGAAGAAGACGTTTCAACTTACTTTCCGATTCGAGAGTATCCTCTCGGGAACGATAAGATCTTCGAGGTCGACCGACGTCGGTTCGATAATTATATTTTTAACTCGCCTAATCTTAATCGTTTTAGAAACAATTCCCAACGTTATCTACTTTTTATTTTGTATTCTGTCAACTGTCCTTTTTTTCTTTTTCATTCTACCTGCAATTCCTTTCCATTTTCTCTTCCTCTCTCTATTCCTTTTCCCATCCAAAGGATCCTGAAACAAACGAAACGATCGAGGATCGTCGACGGTTACTATAAATATTTATTCTTCGCTGCGGGCTATTGCCAGCAAATATTTGGCCGTATTACGGCGGTAGCAGCGACAAATAATAGTCGGGAGTGTACCTCTAACGATATACGAGAGAGAGAGAGAGAGAGAGAGAGAGAAGCTGTGTACCATAAACGGGGCCGGTCGAGCGAATAATTTATTACCAGAGCGCGGTGCGCAGCGAGATTTGCATAAAACAGGGGTTTTCGCGCGGGAATCGATCGAAAATTGTAACCTTCCTTCTCTCACCCTGCTGCGTTCTAAAAGAGAACGTGGAACGTCCTCTAGCCCTTTCTCTCTCGTACGAGAACGTGGCCAACGTCACGCCAGCAGGTAGAAAACGCAGCTTACACTCTCGATCGAGG
Organism: Vespula pensylvanica; assembly: GCF_014466175.1. NCBI lineage: Eukaryota > Metazoa > Arthropoda > Insecta > Hymenoptera > Vespidae > Vespula > Vespula pensylvanica. The sequence continues at coordinate 5,419,089 of NC_057696.1, forward strand.
GTCATCGGTTCGATTAATAAATTAGTACGGCGCATCGAATCTCGTAATTATCGAAAATCCAGGGAGCGTAGGGTGCGTCGTGAACTCTCTCTCTCCCTCTCGCGCGCGCGCGCGCGCCCTCGCTCCGTTGACCGTAATGCGTTGCACGTACGAATCGTGGTAAAGGGTCGCCCGTTCGTTCCTCTCTCTTTGTATCGCAACAGACCAAACAGACTTTCCCGTTTATCGATCTCTTTCATCTCCGCATCTCGCTCTCGGCCACTACATTTCGATCCTTTACATTGTCGTTGCACGCTCGTGCGAATCTTGCGTAAAGTCGATCGTCGCTTGGAAGGACGTCGTTAACGAGTCCGAGGGAAATCGTCATCCTCCTTGTTAACCTCCGTCACCTCGCGATGAGTTATCGAAAATGAAACGAGGAAAAAGTTTCTAATAATCGTCGAGTCCTCGGAGACCAACGGCTTTTTCACGGAATGCCCGGCAAACGATCGAAGGCTATTAAAAGTTTCGATGTTGTAAACCGAGATGAAGGGTGAGAGAGGTATTGGCGGTAAATGGCGGGGCTAGAAGGCACGCTACTTCGAACGTTTCCTTATCGACGAGGATAAAGGGATTATCTGTTTTATTCGGGATAGAACAGCCCCTCTTTCCTTCCTTTATTCTTTCTTCGCTTCTTTCCCGAGCCTTCTGGGCGTTGTCGCGACGGCGAAGAAGAAAGAAAAAAAGAAGAAAAGTAGAGCGTAAGTAGAGATCGAGGAGGAAGATGTCTGGGTCCATTCGATCGCGCTTATGAGATCGCGGCCGAGTATCGAAGTTACGAACCGAGACCTCGATCGGATGGCGATACTCGTGCCGCTTCCGAGTCGATTCCTCGAAAATTCCTCCCTTTTCCGTGATAGGATCAGATTTCTTTTTCGTTCTTTTCCACTTTTCCACTTGTCCTTTCCTCTCCTCGTCGTAACAAGCGGTGATACGTCGGTCGCGTATTCGTTTCGTTCGTCTCAACGTCGTCCTCGATAATTTGCCGGCTTTATTTTTCGAAGCTTATCGTCATTAATCGCGTCATCGCATCCTGTATGGCCCGTATTCATCCAACGACAGAGAGAAAGAGAGGCGAGAGAAAACGGCCGAAGGGTGAGAGAAATCGAATTTCGCTTAATAAACGATGTACGCGGAGAGTACGATCGGTTCGATGCGCGCGAATGCACGAAAGGATTCTCTCGCTCTCTATTCCGCGGTCGTCTGTTTCGAAATTGGATATGTATTTCATGTTTTATTTCGCGTCTTTCGTCGAACGTTCGATACAGGGACGTCGTTAACGTCGCGATTAGTAGTCTCGTTAATCGATTATTTCGTTCGTAGAGGAACGTTCGTAGTAATAAATTTCCCGATCAACGTCTTCATTCATTCATCCGGTCGATCCTTCTTTCCCCCTCCTCTCCTCTTTCGAGGCATTTATTTTCGAAGCGCCGTCGCGTCGCGTAGTCGCGATTCATCATCGACTTTTTCGTCGTGCCACCCGTTCGATGCTTCGTCAAAGGAACGATTTATTTATTCTGGACTCCAAATATTTACCCTCGGATCGCGCGGGGGGGGGAGGGACGCGATAGAGCGGGAAGGGCGCTGGACGAGCAGGAGAGAAGCATTTTTGAGAGGAATGAAAACGGAGAGAGAGTTCGTTGTAATTAATAGCCCGCAAAGTCCTACGACGATAAAAAAGAAATGGAAAAGAAGGGTATTAAAAGGGCGGAGAAGAGAAGGACGCTCGTTTTCAATCGAATGGAACGTAATTCGGTTGCTTGATTTCTTTGTGAATAGAGCTTGATTCGCCTGCCTCCTTGCGTCGTCGTCGTAGCCATCTCGTCGGTCTACGACAGACGAATGAGGGATAGAGAGAAGAGAGAGAGAGAGAGAAATCGCGCAAAGGGCCCATTTTGATGGATCGCTCGATGGCTCTACCCACGTTGCGTTTCGACGAATCTCGCGTTTCTTCCCGTGGGATCTGACCGGACGTAGACGCGACATAGAAAGGCACTCAACCTAAGATGCGAGTTTCTAATCGGGACATTTTCCTACCCACGGATTTTTCTTCGAGTACATTCGTTTTCGAGAACGGATCGTGTCCTCCACTCTTACCGATAACGACGTAGCCGCGCGATCGAACGAATCTCTTTCGACGGCGACAAAAGTCCTTAAATCGTTTTCGTAATCGTGGACAGACGGTATTGGGAATCGCACGCGGATACTCGCTGTGGGATTTTCGAGCGCGAAAGCGTCGATATATACGTCGTACCGCGTGCAAGGGACGACGAAAGAAAATACAATAATTGAATTTAGATCGAAGGGCTGTGCAGTCGCTCTCTTTCTCTCTTTACGGTCGCTTCGTTTCCTCGATTAATTTGTGAGGCTTCGCTCGCGTGTCTATCCTCATCTTTGCTCCCTCTACCTCCGGCCTTTTTCTCGGGATTCCTCCCTTGTAAGTCTTCCGCGCTAGGAAAAACATCGTCCGATGACTCTGCATCGTTTTCTTTGCCGTCTCGCGCTTCGTCTCTACCCTTGGCCTTTCTCCCGATCTAGACGCGTTCGACGATCGAATACGCGCGCCGGACTCCTCTCTTCTTTCGCCTTCTCTCCTCGGGGACGATCGATGGGAAAAGTAGAGAACGATAACGATTCGGTGCGGTTATTACGCGTCCTCTTCCTTGTCCCCTCACTCTACCGTTTCAGTTGTCGCACGAGGATAAAAATAGAGAGAAGGTTTTTCGTTTCTGTTCCCCCGACGATTTTTCCTTTCTTTTTTCTTGTCCACTTTTTAAATTGCAACTTGCGTCGTCGTCCTCGGGGCAATGGAATGCGTCGCGGAATTTACGAACGTGCGTGCGAAATGAATTATTAATGACTCCTGCTCGCGTGTGCGTGCGTACGCGCGTGAGCGTCTACGTACGTACGAGAGAAAAAGAGAGAGTAATTCGATAGAGGCTGCACGGAGTACGTCCTATCGTAAATAAAGTATTTTTCATTAGGCACTTTCATTACTCTCGCATTACCGTTGATAAAAATGTGTATCGACGGTGTAGAGAGGAATCTGTCTATAATTTTTAGGATACGAGGAATCTCTCGTCCGTTCCCTCGTGGTCCATCGTTCGATAAAACGGTCGGTAGCCAAGGATATATTCTTTCTGCATTTTCATCTACTAAAGAAACGTATATGCCCGTGTATATATATGTATACACATACATCGTTGATCAGGAAGGATCATTTTTACGCGAAACGAAGTCGAAAATTCGCGAGTTCCGAATATTAGCTCGACCAAGCTGAGTCGAAAAACGCAATCGAGACAGAGAGAGAGACAGCGAGAGCGAGAATCTGGTAATTTCTCTAGAATTAACGAAGGAAGTGTGTACCTTTTAGCGAATTCCGTACCTCGTCCATTGCTCCGAAGGACGCGATCGTTCGCGAGAGCTTCGAGCACTCGAGAGTATTTCTCCGACAGGTTGTTGTCGCTCTTTGCGAAAGAACCTAAGGAGGAAAAGGCAGTAAAGGCTCGTACTTTTCCACGTATATTTGCAAAGCCTCTAATTTTTTTTTTTTTTTTTTGAATTTCGACGATGGAGATCGTCGTTGAATCAAGATTCGTCGAATTTTGCGACGAAGTAGAAACTGCGATTTTCAGCTCGCGCAAAAATCACGACCGGTTCGTATCGTCGACGGTGATGGTAGGTAGCGCAGGCTTCCATAACGTGACACTAACTACTTGTATTTAAGGGCGGACAAAGCGTTCGTAACTCGAGTAGCAGGAAATCTCTCGCAATTCCGTGCCTCTTACCGTCTCTCTTTGTCGTTGCAGCGGACTCTTCGATCCTCCTCGCGGCCCATCTTTCATGGCTCGAGGCGAGAAGTGGAAAGAGACGAGGCAAACGGAGCGCGTTTCGAGGGTCGCGCGTACCGTAAAAAAGAAATGAAATTCCTCTGCTTTTCCACGAGTCGCGGCGCGTTGGCCTAGTGGACGTTTTGCGGAAATACGAGAGTCTTCGTTACGAAAGGAGGATACGGAGCGTACTTTTCTCTCTCGCTTTCCATCTTTTGCAGTACACTTTGCCGGAATCGTTAAAAGGCTCGTCTCTCGTGACTCTCGGCGGGATCTTCTTACGTGGATCGGATTTTGAAAGATTATATCCGACGTATACGTCCGTACGTTAACCGTAATATCGCGATCGTCGTCGTCTTCTCGGTATCGGTCTCTCTCGCTCTCTCGCCCGTGAAAGATCACGTACACGTTCCGAGGGTCTTATTCTTTTTTTCCCCAACGTTGGAAAATAACAATTTCCTACTTTTAAGTTTTTCTAGAAAATCCGGGTAATTAAAGCTGACGAATGAGTCCCGAACTCGACCTCGACCAATGTTGGAACTTTACATCGTTTCTCGTAGTCGAAGAGTAAACGTGAAAAAGTAAGAAGAAAAGAGAGAAAGAAAGAGGGCTAATTCTTTTTCTACGACTCGAAAGCGTTCTCGGTAAAAATTTTACGAGTTCGCCTTGCTGCTCGTCGTTGTTGCCGCTGCTGCTCATTGAAAAAGTACGAAGGAAGATTAATCGAGCTAGGAAGAAGTCGAAACATCGAGCGGATTTATTAGAAAGTTTTTAGGAGAAACTTCTTGAGAGTTACGAGTGGTAGAAACGGAAAGAGAAATTGTAACGGCAATTGCGATGTAGCGATGCTAGTAGGTACTGTTAATTTTTCGGGACACGCGCTTCAACGATCTCGAATGAAATCGTGAAAGACGGAATGAGAAAATTCGAGACAACGGCGAAGCACACTTTGTGCTTCGGGCAATTCCGAAATTACCTCGAAACTGGTTCAATTTGCTCTCTCTCTCTCTCTCTCTCTCTCTCTCTCTCTCTCTCTCGCTCGCTCCTCTTTCCTTCCTAGTTACATTGTTTTCGTTCAGCGAAAGAAACGAAAAGAAAGACGCGCACAACCCGCTCACGCTCTCGAGAAAGAGTAGAAATTTTAGAGGTTCCTACGACGAAGTGCCGCTCGCGGTGAGATCTTTTCTTTTTTCTTATCGTTTCGTCTCCGACGAAAGGAATTAACAGTGGTCTTTTACGCTCATTCCGCAATTTTTCCAAGCTTCTCTTTAATTCGATCTCTTTTAAACGTATCCGGTGTTCGGCCACCGGGTCGAAACTGAACGAAGTGAATTTTGGGAAATTCGTTACCTCTGTCGTTACTCCTCGAGTGACAAACGGGCCGATTGCGAGTGTCAGCTTGGACGTTCGCAAAAATTGGAAAAATGGAAGACGAACGGTTGCGAGAACGATACGAAGATCTTTTTTTTTTTTCCAGACAGATAGGAGATCCATCGAAGCTCATAAATCTTTTGGCGCGATCTTTGATTCCGCGTTCGGAGCATGGAATCGCGAGTCTACTTGTTATCGTCCTATTCTAATTGGACAGATAGATGTTTTCAATAGCTGTCAAACCGCAAGCGTTCGCGTTCGAGCTTTATTGGAGAATACTCGAGTGATACTTGGATAAAAAAAAAGGAATAAAAAAGCGAACGAATAAAGAAACAAAAGTAAACTACCCTTCGATTTTGATTTTTCCATTCGTCTCTCCCTTCTCGTAATCTCGATACGTCTTTTTTTTTAATATTTTCCCGCTCTCGCTATTCTTTATATATATAACTCCTCCGCCGTATCTCTCTACGTCGAAACGCGTTGGCAGAAAGCCGAGACAAAGGGAATGAGATATCAAAAGAGCTCGTCGTGTGTCGCGTCTTATCGGTCTCCTCTTTGAGAAAGAGAGAAAGAAAGTGCGGTGACCGTCGACGTGGTCGTCGTCGTCGTCTTCGAATATAACGGTGGTGGTCGTCGAAGTACTACCTATTCTCGTGGTCGCACACGTGTTTCGCCTACGTTGTGCAACCGAAACTCCCGTGTGAACGCTACTTCCATGCTTTCCCAAACGCGTGCCACCGATCCCCACTCGCGTCACACGAGTCCACGCGAATCTAGTCGACGATTTTTTTTTTATCTCGGCGCTTGGACGAGACGTTGGATTACTTCCAGAATTTTTTTTCAGGATGTGGGAATTTCGGAAACAGTTTGCGTTTATTTTTTCGCATTCATCGCGATTCGATAACGAACACGGTTGGGGAGCGATCCGACAAAGACGTGATACGGATAATAGCTCTTGAAATTGATCGTATTTGTTTATCGAGGGTATCTACCAAATATCGGATTGGTCTTAACAGGGAGTACGTACATTCACGAGGAAACGCTCGATAGCGTCGATAATAACCGGATTCTTCCGATTCTCTCTCTCTCTCTCTCTCTCTCTCTCTCTCTCTCTCTCTCTCTCTCTCAATTTCGACGTAACTACCCCATATTAGCGGATCGGAGACTAATACGTACGCGCTGCAGGAGTCGATAGGATTCCGGTCTTAATTACGACCCAATAATCTCTGACTCTCCCCAGGCCGAGGGGAAAATCGGGTAACGTCGACAACGAAAGAAAAGAGAGAATTAACCGTCGAGGCGAGTATGAAAGGAGAAACAAATCGTTCGCTTCCTTCTCCTCCGACAAAGGTAAATTTTTCTTATAGTGCTTTCCCTTGATTCGCTCGATAAATAGAAAGAAGATAGCTACGAAATATACGTTGCACGTACGCATCTACGAAAAGAACAAAAAAAAAATAATAATAAGAAATTAAATCAAATATTCGACGGGGAAAAATGACGGTTAATTTTCACTTCGTTAGAACGCCAGGGCGTATTTCCTCGATTTCTCGCGTCTCTCTCTCTCCTTTCTCCCTCGATACGAAATCCCCGGGGATCCAGGAAGCACCCTCGCTCTCTCTTTTCCTCTTCGGTTCGTTTCTTCCACCCTTCGCTTCCAGACTCCCACTCCACCCCGTGTCTCTTTCGAATTATATCCTTTGAATCTACAATTATGGAGCGGCACTGGCATGCGGGACACGTTTTCGCGAAAGTTTGCGCGCCGAATACTAAAGCCACGTGGGCAAACAGGATCAATACCCGAAGGAGAGGGGAAGAAGAAGGCAGGCTGCGATATCGTACGTGTTCTTTGGTTGGTCGACCGCTCGTTCCGCTTGCTTTCTTCCTTCCTTCCTTCCTTCCTCGCTTTTCCTCCACCTTCTTGCCTTTAGCCGTTCGCTTTTTTCTCTTTCATCGTTCTATCTTTTGTTCGTCTTATGCGACCTCGCGAACGATCCGCCCGCTACGGAGGAACGGTTCTCTCTTTTTCCGTAGGAGAGATGCGACGCGCGATTCGAAATTCTATTTGGCTCGTCTTTGATTCTCTCGCGTCTGCTCTCAGAGATTTTCTTTCGTTCGAGTAATCGATCGTCGGACGTAAAGTCGGACCTTGTTGGAAAATATTTTGTTCGAAAAAGTAACACGCGCGTCATCCGATAGTTCGCGACGCGAAAAGCGAGTGCCTCCGACGAGCGAATGATTCGATAAAAGGTACCTTTCTTTCTCTCCCTTTTACTTATCTCTTATGAGGCGGTATCTCGAGAAGATAACGCACTCGTGTCTTCGGTTCCACTTCCCCTCCATTCCCCCAATACATATTTTTCATTCAAGCGACGACTCCTTTTAGTCGTTTAAGAGTCGAAGCTCGCGCGAGAAGGTTAACCACGAGGACCGTAACAGCGCAACGAGTTCTGCGATCCCTTCGCGATGTTATCTCTGTTTCTCCTCTCCTCAAAAAAAAAAGAAAAAGGAAAAAAGAAAGGCGTAGAAACTCGAGCAAAAAGGGAATTTTAGCGAACGAATCGAACGAAATTCGATAGCTATTCTATTCCGTTCGACCTACTTCTCTTGAAAAAAAAAAAAAAGAAAAAGAAAGGAAAAGGAAAAAGAATAGGCAAGAGAAGACTACTGCGCTGAAAGGAGAAGAGGAAGAGAGATAGAGAGTAGCGATGGTTAAGGGCGGAGTTTCGAATTTCTCGATAAATTCTCTCTTTCTCTCCCCTCTTCCCACGTGAAACAATGGCAGAGTGGCGTGGAAAGACGTCTCGAATTTCGCTGAATCAAAGGTGATGGGTCGAGAGAGACGGAAAGGGAGAGAAAAGGAGGGCACAAAAGATGGTCGGGCGGGGGTGCGAGGAAAGAGAAAAGGGTGCAGAGGGATCGGTCTATGGCATGGCCAAGGGTGTAATCGATTTTGTCTAGAGTCTTGCGTACCGGTCATATTATCCCTTCGCGGTTTTTCTATAGCGTCATTGTTGCGTTGGAAAGAAAGAGAAAGAGAGATCCGAGGCGAAGACGAGTCTAGTAGCGTATGAGAGAGAGAGAGAGAGAGAGAGTGGAGGAAAGGAATACCCGCCGACAGTCTGAGTGGGGCAGGCACAAAGCCTCGGCTATATTACGTTTCCACTTGTACTTTTGTAGTGTCTCCTTCGGGGCCCAGGCGCCGACGCCACGTTCCACGTGTTCTTCTCTCGCTCTTTTGCTCTTCCTTCGTGGTTTCCGTTTCCACGGAGAGAGAAAGGGCTCTCTGTCCTTCTCGCGCTCCTCGTTGCAGAGGCCTCTTTTCTCTCTCCTCTTACGTACGTAGACATCTGTTGCCAGATTCGAAACTTCCGCAATTTATCGTTCAAGGTTTTAGCGATGGAATTCAAACGAATACGGCGAAGATTTGTGGAATATTTTCTTCTACCATTCGACGTGGAAAACAATAAAAGTGGAAGATAATTGACACGGAGATAGAGATTGAAAGAAAGTACGGAAAAGAGAGAGAGAGACGGAGAGAGTTAGGAAAGACGAGTCAGAGATTTTCAGGAAATTTGGAAATTTGATTTCGAAACATCACCTGAACGAGCACCCGTCGTGGTATCGCATTCGCGTATACACACAGATACGTCAAAGGATTAAAGACACCGTTCGCTGATCCGTTCTTCAATGGTTGCTGCGAAACGAGTCGCGTGCGATGTTGCTGGTTGCGTTTCGGCCGGCTGTGCCGCCCGGATACGGTCCGTTTTAAATTAAAGTACCCTTGACCATCGTTTACATCGAATTCGGCTTCCTCTCTCTCTCTCTCCCTCTCTCTCTCGTATTCGTTAGCGCGTGGGTGAAGGTAATTCATTAATTAAAGGATCTGCCCGGTCGATCCTCGGAACATACGGAACGACGTTGACGTCTTTGATCTCTCGGCGTTAACTCCTTAAATTAGTTCTTCCTCGGCTCCTCCTTTACGCGAGTATCTTATCTTACGCGAGTATCTTTGCTTTAAATATTTCGCATCGTCTCCCCGAGCTCTAGCTTTGATCTTTCTCTCTTTCTCTCCTCTCTCTCTCTCTCTCTCTCTCTCTCTCTCTCTCTCTCTCTCTCTCTCTCTCTCTCTCTCTCTCTCTCTCTCTCTCTCTCTCTATGTTTGTTCGTCTTCGATCTCGCGAGGCGTTCTTCATCGGCACTCGAAAACGAATCTCTTCCGATTATCCAAGTAATTCCGCGAGGATTATTTTTCGTTCTTTTCCCTCATCGAAAATCATCGTAGAGCGGTTCACTTTTCGAGGCCGAAGAAAGGAGAAGAGGAGTCTCGCAAAATGGCGTAGAGCGGATGTTCCGTTCGCGCGCATGCGACTTCCTTTCGATTGATAACTTTCTTTTCGTCTTCTTTAGCCCTGTCGCTCCCTTCGAGCGGACTTGACCGGCCGTTAATCCCATGGAAAGAGTCTGGAATGCGCGCGCTCTTTGGCATCGAGAATGCGATTAAGAAGAAGTCGAGGAGGAGCAGAGGTCGGCTCTCTCGGTCAGAGTTCGCTACAATCGGACGATCGCGTCAAGTCGCAGGAGAAAGCGATTCGGTCTTTTTTTTTTTTAGTAGCTGTCCCTAGCTGCTACTAAAAAAAAGTCCTTCCTGTAGGAATCCGACGATTCTCGGATCTTTATTTTCCTTTCGTAGTAAATTCTGTATCGAGAGCGAAGGAAAGGTCGAGTCGAATTAACCGTTCCGGAGAAGAAAATCCGTCTTGCTTCGCTGGACCCTCGTTTAATCCTCCGAGAGTCTCGATCCTGATCGGTGGGGATCAACGAGAACGAACTGTTCCTTCTCACCGTTATAAATCCAACGCTTTACGTTGAAGGAAACCAGTCGTGGCTGCGTGCTACGCGTTCCTCTTTGTTCCTTTTTCGAACGAACGCGCAATTAAGTGGAATGTTCAAGATAAACCGTGCGATTTCGTTCGAGAGAAAATCGTTTCTCCGTGCGTTTTCTCTCTTCGTTCGAGTATCCTTCTTTCTACGAGCTTCTGCGTATTACGGGAACTTCTCTCAAAGGCCAATTCGTACACGTGTAACGTATATTGCGATATATACGAGTGTCGTTCAAGAATAATCATTTATAATATTCAAATAAGTCGCGTTTGTTCTTTATTAACGCCAAGTGAAAAATTTGCTTGGCTCTCTCTCTCTATCTCTCTCTCTTCCTTCCCCTTTCTCCGTTCAACTCCAAGATTTATCGCATTGTCGGAATTTCTATTCGCGCGTCGAGGGAGGAGGAAGGCCAACTAGCACTCTGGTTAACTTCCCCGAACGCTGCCCCGTGCGGGCTCCGGGCGATCGGATTGCCAACGAATCTCGATACATGAATCACGATTACTGTCGGCCGAAACAATACATTTCCCATAGGATACACGGGAGCAATGGAGATACGGACGGAGAGATAGCGAGACTTATTAATCGCGTAATAGCGACGTTACGTAGTAAACGTAAACATCGTTAAACTTTCGTCGACCGCCCGATCCTTGTTTCTTTTTCCTTCGCCGAATCGGGGATTATTCGAAAAAAAAAAAAGAAAAGTTCGTATAATCTCTTTTATCGTACGATCGAGAAAAGTTGGAAAATTCGCCGAGTCTCGTTGCTTTATTATCGTACCTTTTCCTGGCCCTTCCTCCTTTCTTCCAACTCGCGTATATTTTAACTCGCGAGACGTGACTATGTTGCGTAGCTAGATAACGTTATTACGGTTAGCAATATATCCTACCTTCCGAAAGGATAAAAGGAGAGTAAGTATGTTATATAGCGTCGTAACTCACGATTAACTACGATTATTATTACTCGAATGAGCGTAGAGAAACGGAAGGGAGGGAAATTACGTCTGCTTCCCTCTCTCCTTGCGAGAGAGTCCTACGCGACTACCCGAAGATAAACAATACGCGTAGAATCGGTAATAAAAATCACTAGGGTAGAAAATTATCAGGGAAAGAAATCACTAGCCTGTAGTGTTTTTATTACGTTCAGCGGATCGAACCTGATTTTTTCTTTTTTCTTTTTTTTTCCCTTTCTTGTTCATTTTTAGAGTAAAAAGGAAGGTCTTGAAGCGTGAAAAGATTCTACCTTGGTGGTCTTTGAGAATCGAGGGTTATACTTTGACCCATCTATGCGTCAGTGTTCGTAGGTACGATACACGAGGAGGAGGGTGCTTTGTAATCCAACGCGAGAGAGAAAGAGAGAGAGGCTCGATTTTCTCTCTTCTCGCGGTCGAGCGAGATACTTTTTGATGGAAGCCCTTACACGGTAAACATATAAATGCAAATTTTTTGAACGTTGCCGCGCTTCTGCTTGGGGAAGAAAAAAGGAGGAAAAAAGAGGGGTTGGGACGACACAATGACCGAAGAAAAAGATGGGTAGCGTAAAAGAGAGAGAGAGAGAGAGACCCGACGTAACTTCGTTGCGGAAGATTGCACTTTGGTCGTTGTCAGTCGCGTCGTACCTAGTCGTTTTATGAGAGAGAAAGAAAGAGAGAGGGAGGATCCTTCGAAAGAAAAAGATGAAAGTGATATTTCGGTACGAAAGAACGGAAGGGGCGACGCGCAGCTTGGTATTATCGAGCTAGACGAAGGGAAAGTTCTATCGAACGACGAGAGCCAACGTCGGCTAGGAATCCTTCCGCTCGACTCTTACACGCGAACCTAGCTACGTAGACTCGTTCGTCTATACATTCATAATCGCGTCTTTGATTAATCTGGAACAAACGGCGCGAGCGATATTCCTTCGCTTTCATTTTTCGTTCGTTGCACCGTTATAATTTGCTCAACGAGTTCGATTATTATTATTACCTACGAGAGTTATTTCGGTGGCTACGAGGAGCCGGCCACGTGTTGCACATCCTTTGTTCGTCCGTGCACGAACGAGCACGAGGCAGATCGCGCGTGCGCCCGCGTGTGTGTAATGATGACACCCGTGTGGTAGGCGAGAAAAATATTTTCCAATCCAATATTTTCCATTTCATTCGTTTTCTATATGGTTCGATATCAGGATAGAGGTCCGCCAGGTCGCGCGTGATACACGAGCGATTAAATTCGTATCGCGTCCCGGCGGCAAAATCGTAGATCGTCTTCGCGCTTACGCGGCTTTTGTTCCGAGTCGTTTCGTCGCAACGACGATAAAAGCGACAGAAAGCAGAGGAGAATAAGAAGAGAGAGAGAGAGATGGGAGGGTGGGTTTTTCTCCCTCCTCGAATCGTGCTCTCTTCTCGCGCGAACGCCCTCGCAATTACTCTGTTTATGTAAGGGCGTGGTTTCCTCGCGTTTAATTCGAAACCGTGCGCCGTACGCTTTCCCCTCTCGTCTTTACGCGCGCCACGCACACGCCGACAAACTCATTTACCTTTACGTTCGTACGCGGAATGTCCTGTGCGTAAATAAAGTCGTGGCTTATATCGTTCCGAGGATTGGCAGATCCGGTCTAATGGGCGACGACGACGACGACGACCTAATCAAGTCGCACATACAGCTAAACCTAATGTATACGTCTACGCCACGCGCACACGCGCGCGCTGGTCGGCAATAAGCGTCTCTCCCGGTCGTTCGAGAGCAGAGACACGATTTTCGAGCATTCGGCGTGGGAGGATGCCACGAAGGATCGATCGTCCGTGTTATTACGTATCGTTTCGAGAAGAAAATAAACGAAGGACGCGTTATTCGATACCTATATCGAAGCGTATAAACGACGAGAGGGAACAGATCGTTCCTTTCGACGCGAACTTCGTCGATGGTCGCTCTACGACCGGGACGATGAGTCACGGCGTCGCGTGGTGGAACGGTCGAATCGAATAAGGCTCCACGGAGAAAGATTCTCGAGCGAGGAGGACTTCTCTCGGCCCGGTCAAGCTGACTCATTCGACGTGATGTAAGATTTAACCCTTTGAGTTCCTGCCTCAATTCATAACGCGCGAGACGAAAAGAGAAAGACGTTTGGTACGAGAATTAAATGGCCTCGAGACCGGACCCGCGTAGTGCCCTTCGAGCGTTCTTCGTTAAGAAACGCACCAGCGTTGCTTCGACGAAGCGCGCTCGATAACGAGTAGGAGAAGAGGATACGGGGAGGGGGGAACGTCGTCGAGGGATCAAGGGATAAGGAACTTTTGTCCAAGATCCTCGAAAAGAAGCGAAACGCAAAAGAAGTAAGTTGAGACGAACGACGAAGTCCTTCGAAATCGATGAGTGGAAAAAGAATGGAGCGAAGTAAGGGGAGAATTATGGGAGCTGATATCGAGGATAAAAATTGTCGATAGGGACGAGTCGTCGTAGCTCCGGGAAATGATATGCAAAATTTTATGCAAACAACCCTACTCGATAGGCGCGTATCGAGAAGCACGAGAAGCGTAGACGACACTCGATACGTTCTCTCTCTCTCTCTCTCTCTCTTTCTCTCTCTCCCCTCCCCTTTCTCGTTCCTTATCCGTCGTGTCTTCTCCTTCCCATTTATCGATATCTCGACGAAACGTTACCTCGAAACGCGATTCAATTCGGTTAGGCAGCGCCGTAAATGCGTACGAGCCAGGGCTTATCGAGAAGCGTTTGTTCGATTCGAACTTGGAAATCGATTTTCTTTCTTTTTCCTTCGCGTAAAAGTCCATTGATATAGCATTTCCATTAGTCCGATCGCGTAGCCGCCTTTTCGTAGTGGAAAGTTCGTCGTCGGGAATTTCGGTCGCGTCGAATTCTAAAGCATTTCCGTTCGGTGGCGAACCGGAAGAGAAGGGGCCGCACAAAAACGTCCTGCAAAACTAGCGCGGTCGAGACGAGGACGAGAACGGTCGAGGAGAAGGGGTGGATGGATTCCGAGGAAATTCATATCGTATCGAATGACAGACCGAGCGACAATCATCGAAGAGACATTTGATCGCTGGAGCAAACAGAACGAGCGTTGAGCTGCTCCGTGCGATCGATCCGCGTCGTCCGTGTTACGAATAACGAACGTATTTGCTCTTTCTCTCTCCCCCTCTCCCCCCCCCCCTCTCATGGATCCGCAAAAAAATTTCGTCTATAGAGAATTCATCGACGGTCTGAAAATTTTTTTTCAAATTTATCAAGTATCCACGCATAGAAAAAATATATCGCCATTATCGACTACTATTTTGACTGTTTTATTCTTATCATGGTCTGGGGACCAACGAACCGTACGTTCAATAGCGTCGATCGCAACGCTAAACCAGCGCCAAAGTCAACATTCGGTGGATGCTTGAAAATTGAAACGCCTGTGGTACATCTTTCTCTCTTTGTCGGTACGCGGTGCGAAATTCGAAAAGAGGACACGAACAAAATATGTTCCATGTCTACTCTCGTTAATATGTAAATATGCCGACGAGAGGGAGACGCCAATTTCCTGTCCAATTCTCAGATCGTCTATTATCTCGGAATAAAAATCGTTCGGGCACCCTCGCCATGAGCCGTGGATGGAGGGAGAGGGAGAGAGAAAGAGAGAGCAGAACCATCGACGATTCGTCGCGATTCCATGTTAATCCTTATCCGCTCTCTCGGAACTATCGTCGTATACGTCTCGCGCGTCGTGATCTCTCCTACGACTTTTTGCGACGTTATCGAAAGGAGCGTCGCATTTAGTCATTTTCTACGCGAGTTTGATGAATCGACCAACGTACTTACGTACGTTCTTCTTTCTGCCCGCTGTATCTACGACGTATTTCGTTGGATCCTATGGGTATATACGTATATCCGTTACGTTCCTTTTCCGTGTCCGAAGTAGATTGGCATGGTACGAACGCGTAACCCGTAACACTCCGCTATAGGGTCCCTACGCGCTCCCTATAAATTACACCAGCCAGAAGTTGAACGTTTCGCTCTTTTTCTCTTCCTCTCTCTCTTGCACCCACCCACCCACACACACGCGCGCGCGCACGCACGCACGTACGTATATGTTTCTCGTGAGAACATTCCGAGCTCTCGAGTAAGCGCTTTAGCAACGGTACGTTACTCGTTGACGTTCGCTCGCTTCGTTTTTATAGAAATTTCGACCTTGAGATTTTTCTACTCGCGTTTCCACGCTCGAGAAGAAAGGTATTGCAGTCATAGATGAGTACTTAGGCGTATATTCTTCGGCGAGTCTTTATATCTCTCGAGACGGTCATTTTTGCAGGGAGCATAAATTATCGCAAAGAAGAAGAAGAAGCCAGCAGGCGGACGTCGCTAAACGAAAGAGCAATCAAAGTTCGTAGGCGAACAATGAGGGTTGAGACTTTAAAGGATGTATCGAGTTAATGACAATGGCGTGCCATTTGCATTGCCGCTGTTATTGCCGTTACCGCTGCTGCGTCGTCCGCCTCGCGTTGCTCTCTTCGAGCTCGCGAGCTCGAGGAAGCTGATAAGTACCTTTATGTATGTACGACTCTTGCTCGCGGACGATCTCGTGGGCGTGCCTGCGGCATGAGATCGTTGCACCGTCGAACCATCAAGACAGAGAGAGACAACTACCCTTAAACCTTGATCCTAGAGCGAACTCTTACGACCTAAGAATTACGACTTAAGAAAATTACGATCGGTCGAGTCGAGTTTAGTAAAGTTTCGCCGTTCCACTTTCTGTATTTGATCTACGTAGAACGTCGTTGTCCCTTTATGACTTTTCGATAATTATGACTTTTCTTACGAGTTTCGATAATGGACGAAACGTATTTCGGACTACTGTCTAACGTTAAATGATTTCGTTGCCTTTTTTATTACTCCAACAAATGCAAAATAATTTATGGCCTAGCGATAATGCATTGTAAAAGATAATACCTACCTACCACCGTCGCCACGAGTGACGCTCGTAAAAAATGACAAACCCTTTCTATTTGAAAATAAAACGAAACGACCGCCCGCCCGCCCGCCTGTCCGACGTACATACGTGACTCGATGGCGTCGTGCTGACCACCGAAAAGCAATATAATAACGCATCGCTGAACAAAATTCGACGGGAAATAAAAACTACGAGATTCGTTGCTGTTTTTTTTACGCGATGCGATGCGGAGAAAGAGAGAGAGAGAGGGGGGGGGGAGAATCTTGTTCGCGCGTATATCCAGAAAGGCATTTGTTAACCGAGTCGAGTCGCGCGATACGATCGACAAAGACTCGGGTGTTTCGTGCGCGAAGCAACAGATAGCCGGAATGGCCGTAGCACTGCGTTGTAAATCGACGCGATGGATAACGCTTGGCACATGCCATATTGTATATAATACATGGTATTGCATACAGATACATATATCTATACGCATAGGAGCAGAGAGGAGCGTAAACGGGGTCAGTAGCCCGGAAGAAGGAAAGAGGGCTCTCGCTCGTACGAGAGCGAAACTCTCGTCGAGAGAAGAGAGAGAATTCAGCCAGCCCATTGTCGTAGTCGTCGTTGTCGTCGTTCTTCCGTCCGCGTATTATGACCGATCGTGGATTAGGCTTCTTTTCATTAAATATAACAGCGAGGGTGAGGAATGGCGAAGGGATCTTGACGTTTCTGGCAGTCACATTGCTTTATAATTGACGTTTCTCGGGGGTGGACTCGTAAGCTATACCGGCTGCTTCCCCGACATATGCGTACGCGCGCGTGTGTGTGAAACGAAGGAGGGTAAACCCGGATAGGAGAGAGGGAAATTGAGATTGACAGTTAATTTCGTCGTCCTGCGTCCTGTGTGCCTGTGCCGCGCTTGTTGTTGGTGCAGGGTGGTCCGAAATTTCGAACGCGTCGAGATTGACCTTTCTCTCGACCGAAGGAAGCCCAACCAGCGAGGAGAGATTCCATCGAAGATCTCGTAGAACAGAAGGATACGTTCGTAGCGATGGTCGATCCTTCCAAAGGAATTAACGTTAGATACGACTTTTCGTTCGCTTCGTTCCTTTCTCCTTCTTCCACGACGCGAAAAAAAAAAGAAACGAACGAGTTAAAAGACCGTACCGATTTTCGAGCCGCTGGACATCGCGAGAACGAATTTACTAATCTCTCAGGAGTTTTCGCGCCTTCGCGGTCGCACCATCCGCGAGAATTATTCTCGTTTTCGACATGGGTGGTGCTTTTAATCTCTGCGACATCCAGGCTCCTCTCTCTCTCTCTCTCTCTCTCGCACTCTCGGACAGCCAAAGGGTGCACGACGAGTCACGAGACTCCCCTTAAAAGCGGAAGCTCCGGATTACGCACCCGGAGAGCGAAAGAGAGAGGGAAATCGAGTTTGCTGGGACGCTCGATTCGCTTCGTTTCCTCCATATGCCTTCTTAAGCTATTTTCGCGTTGATGAAAACTTTGGTCACGTACCGGGTGGAAAACAAATAAATCATCGTTACGTCCAAGCACGGTTCGTGAAAATTCCTTCGAATCTTTTCCTTCTCAAATTCCTTCTTATCGTTGAGAAAATTTATCGCAAGATCGTTAATTAAGTTAATTAAGTCAGCGTTGCGCCTTTGCCGCCTCCCCGGATTTATCGTTATCGCAGGGACTCGATCGCCGGAGTTTTCTCGTCCGACTTAATCGAACACCCACGAATCTTTCGTACGCGTTCTCCCTTCTTTGCAACAACTTGCCTCGTTTCGACGCGAAACTTTGACGAATAATTTTTTTTGCTTTTCTTCTTCTTCCTGCCACCGTAGAATAATACTCGTTCGATACTCGGTTAGCGCGAGAAAACGAATATTTCCGTGTCTCTTCTCTTTCTCGAAAAATAGATATCTCGTGTTT
This sequence comes from Vespula pensylvanica, assembly GCF_014466175.1. Lineage (NCBI taxonomy): Eukaryota > Metazoa > Arthropoda > Insecta > Hymenoptera > Vespidae > Vespula > Vespula pensylvanica. Next base: position 5,437,055 of record NC_057696.1, read on the forward strand.
ATGAATATTCATGTACGCGTTCGTTTCCGCGATCGAAGATAAAATATGTATAATTGTATTTTTCCATAAAGATGAGAGAGAAAGAGAGAAAAATGTGTCGTGCGCTCGGTACGTACGCGACGCGTGTACGCACCGTGCGTCGCGTGATTTTTTGTCTTTTTCATTTCTATTAATAATCCGTGCGCGACAGCGATTATACAATCAGTACGTAGGATAGAAAGATTTTTATTTAAAAATATCGTCTCTCCATATTTTAACGCAATTTTTCGAAAGTCCGTGCTCTAAACTCGCGGATATTTGTGTCGTAAATAACGATTTTTTAAATTTAAAACACGAAATATACGAGCGTGTTTAGTACCTCGTATATTTTTTTTTTGCATCACCACCGATCGTCGTGTCCGCTAGCAGATTTTTTCTCGACGCGTGCGGACGGTGAAATTGCCGGGTTTTCCTTTTTCTTCCCTTTTCCCTTTTTTCCGACTCGTTCTAGTATCGCTAAAACGTGATAAAAGGAGAAAGGAGAGAGCGGTTGGATTTCTTATCTAAAAGGACCTTCCAGTTTTTTCTCTTTCCTCGTGGGTAGAAGGCAGGAAAAACTGGCGGAATGCGAAATGGCAGCTGTGCGCGGTGCTTTCCCACGAAGGGTGGAAAAAGAAAACCTCGAGAAGAGAGAAAGTCGTTGGAGGAGGCCTCGCGAGGAGTCCCGCGAGTGAATTATTTAAGTCTCGTGGCCCATCTCAACCGACGATCCTCCTTTCCCTCTTTCTCTCCTCTCTCGGCTCGCCCAACCCTCGACCAGCTACCACTCCCCTTACCGCTGCGAGTTCTCCAAGGAAATTTAATTTTGTTCCTCTTGGAGAAGTAGAAACGGTCCTTCCCTCTTTCTCTTTCTTGTCTCTCGAGCCATCCTTTTTCTTCCGAAGAACCACTCGTCCTCCTTCTCCTTCTCTCCAGCTCTTTCTCTCGCTAACCCTAGAAATCGTTTTTAATTGGCCCTAACGAGATCGTTTAAAGAGAAGTCTTAACGAAACACTCGATCTATCGAGCGAAAGGAAAGGAAGAAAAAATAAAAACATGCGCTTTCGAGGACTCTAACGCAATCTCGATAGACTACGTCCGCTCTTTCGGGCATTAAATTTAATTTGAAATTCCTTCTCGCCGCGAGAATATTGGAAAAATTCGGAAAGGTTTCGGAACGTCAAGAAATTCTTTCCACGCATCGGAGAAACATTCGCGGGGAAAGAATTTACAACGTAATCGAGTAGAGGCAATAAATCCGATTCAAGGTTTATACCACTCGGACAGCAACGTTCGATCTATGCACGCGGGTATATGCGTTGGATACGAATTCGTTTTATCGCGCGTGTTCGCCGCGTTTCAAAGGGATCTCTCATTTTTGGATCTTTTCTCTCTTTCTCTCATCCCATCGACGTCTCGTGTTCGAGACGTTACGTTTCTCCGTTTCCTCGACTTCGATCTAATCGATCTTCTTTACGATTTTCCGGTAGTCACTTTCCGGATTTATTAAATATTCCGCGCTTATGGAGATTTTCTTTCTCTTTGACGCGACCTTTAAACGACGGTAAAAGAAATTTTAGCGCTTTTCTATCAATCCAGCTCTATCTTCGTCTGCTTCGGAGTATCGCGTTGTTGCAGTCGAACGCTGACGACGAAGATGGAAAAGAAGGTGGAACTACGCGAGTAAGAGACACGAGGGCGAATCGTCGAGCAGAATCTTCGTTAAGAATTCCTTTTTCGCGCGTGATCGAGATCTAGCCGAAACTTTGATACTCGTGTAACGGGAGAGTATACTCGAAAACAAGAAAATATTTCGCGTGCCAGAAAATAAGGGATATCGGTTTTATCATCGCGGGAAAATAACGGAGCACGAGTTTCATTTTCGCTCTTTCAAATTTCGTTTACGTCGCGTCGAGAGAAAATCGCAGTCCCTTTCGCGTTAAGTCCGATTCTCGTGCGCCTCTGCCTCCTTGTTCTTTCCGCCTTTGCGTCTGGGTTGCGTCTTTCTTTGTCGAACCAAGGAGCCAAGGAGGAAAGGAAGGTTTGTCTCGTTGAAGCCGAATTTCCCGGACCGGCGAGCACCCCCTCGGGGATATACTCGTTTCTCGAAAGTTCGAAGGTCCGACCTTTGCGCCTCGGTCCCTCCTTGGAATCGAGTTGCCGTTTCTCGCTTTAGTTTCGGAAAATGACTGAATTCTACTCGCGAGTAGAATCGCTCTAAACTAGTCAACCCGAAGACTATGCACTTGGAAACTAATCGAACGCACGCGCACGCTCTCGCGTAGCATTTCCTCCGCGATATCCATTCGCCTCTCATTTGTCTCTAATTTCGACGTTTCACCTTTCCACGTGGACCAAACTCTCTCTTTCCTTCCAACGTCGTTTCGCATAAAATTAAGGGAAAGCATGAAAAACGTGAAATCCTCCCAAACGGGACCGAACTCGCATATCGATCCTCCAGCAGCTACCGGGGCCGAAGAGAAGAAAAAGATGGGGAAAGGAATCGCCTAAATTTCAAGTGTCGGAGAAACGTGTCGACGCCGAACGAAGGAAAGGAAGCCGGCGCGGGGGAGGGAAGAAGAGGGCTCGCAGAAGCTCTTCTTCGCGAGCATTTGGAACAACGGGAAGGAAGGAGGTAGTGAATTACGACTCGTACGCAGGCGAGGGAGAGGGAGAGAGAGACGAGAGACGAGAGGAATACCCAGGAACGTCGCGAAAATCGATGGAAAGCGGCGCGTTGCGTGTACCATTCGCGTGGAAGCCGCTTCTAGAGGAGACAAGGCCATGAATTAGGGGAAAATAGCTTTTAGTTGAGCTACCGCTGCGGCGATGGTAACGGTGGCGTCACCAGGTGTACGAGCAGCGACAGGGTGCCCGTTATATGGCAGAACCCTTTTACCGAAATTGCTGGGTATCGCTCGAGCTCGCGTTGCCCGGACATATGCGTTTTCTCTCTCTCTCTCTCTCTCTCTCTCTCTCGTACGCGCACACGCGCGCGCGGACCGATATACTCCCGTGTACCTGTATAGAGCGCGGCGTCTCGCGGATGCGCGTTCGCTCGCATCGAAGATCTTAATCCCGATCGGAGATATTTTTCCTTTTGCGAGAAAAGTAGATGGAAAACGGTCCTTTCGCGACATTTTTTATTCGAATAGTTTATTCAAAATAGTCGATACGAGTGCGTTGACTCGACGGTAGATACCCGTAGATACGCGTATGGATGTTACTCGAAGCGCGTGCGTACGCGTATACGTGTCGGCTCGCTCCAGTTGGAAAGAACGGAGAAAGAAAGAGACGCGCACGAATCCAAGCGTGCCACCGCTCGAGTTCCAGCTCGTGCGAGCACTCGCGTAACGCGATAAACACGTGCGAGCGGTGTAACGAGTGCGTCCCGTCTTTCTCTTGGCACAGAAAGAGAGAGAGAGAGAGAGAGAAAAGGCTTGCGTTTAACGAGATCGCTTTGAAGAAGCCGGTCGTTGGTAAACGAGTAGCTCCGGTCTCTCGTAATTTTACGAGAAAAGGGTTAATCCTACGCTTTTACGCGTCACCTTTAACGCACGCGCGAGCTGTGCTCGAGCTTTACTCGACCGTCGCACGTCGGCTCGATCCTTCGAACTTTCATCCGTGAGAGATCGTTTACGAGCTGAAATCTTCCAAAGAGAGATGCGCGGGTTGAAAAGACCGTCTTATATTTCTCTCTTTGTTCGATTTGTTTTTTTTCTCTCTTTCTTTTGTTCTTCCATTGCGAAATCTCTATATAAAAAATACACGACGAAGCTACGATTCTAGCTAGCTGGTAATAATTTCCAACGTTTCCGGCCAACGAATTTTACCGTTACGCTCTCCTTACTTCCGCACGTTGGAGATCACGTTCGACCGGACGTATACGTCCTCTTCGCAGATGCGGCTCAAAGTTCGTATCGCATGACCGGAACTTCGTAGAGAGGAAGTGGCGATCGAAGACGATCTCGATACTACGTCGACGCTTCTCGTCTCTTTTCGCATATCTTTTCGAACGCTTTTAGACTCGAATTTGTAAGGCTTCTCCCTTCTCTCACCTCTCTTCGTCCATTAAAACGGATCGTTTCTACGAGAAGCGATCTTCTTGATCGATTTCACGCATTTTTCGACGTTCGATTAGGCGTTTCGTTGGAGCAAAGACGAGAAATTTTCGGATCGTTTCGTTCTGATTTATCCTGTGCTCGCATCGTGTAGAGCTCGCTTAATCGGTAGAATTTATCTAGGGGATTAGAACGGGAACGACTCCCTGATCGAGAAACTTTGAGAAATTACGCGAAGGATCCCTGGAGTATCGTTTCGGTCCGACGTGTCGCTTCTAGGAAAACAATTTTCTTTTTTTTAGAACGCATTACGCGTATCTATCGATCGCGTACCTTGTTACGTTGCTTCGAAAAAGCGCTCTAAAGCGTCTCCTCGCGGAACGCGGGAAGGGAAGAGAGAGACGGTCTAAGTGCGCTCGTGTTCGAAAATTCAGGAAGGCAGCCCTCGTTCTTATCCAGCCAATTCGATATCGGAATTTGATCGAATCCTCTTGGCCCCTCTGCTCCTCCATTTCCTCTCTTTGCAAGCTCGCGTCGAAAAACGCTACTCCGACGGCAACGCATCCACGACCGGGCTCGCTCTGTTTCTCGAACCCTCCTAGATCGAATTCTTCCAGCTCGAGTGACACGTCGGCGAGTTTACCCGACTCCAACCCCCGTCGTAGCTCGTACCTCTCGCGACTACCGGCTCGCATATACCGGCTAACGGGGGAACGCGTTGGTAAGCAAAGGAACCACCTCCGATACATGGACCGAAACGCCCACCGATGACACTTTGAAGCCAATGTACTCTCCGCTATACGCGCGTATATATTATGTACTCGCACGCGTATATACGCACTTACATCGGTCTTTCCGATACCCCATGGATTTTCCTAAAGCAGTCAGGGGCTGAGAAAGAGGATCTTGGAATATATACGTACGCGTGGAGTAGCTAAAATGGACCTGGGTGGGGGTGGTTCCGTCGTCGAACGGCCCCTAGGGTGGTTGTGCCAACAAACCCTAACTAACGTAAATAAGATGTCCTACGAGGGTGGATCTCGCCCTCTAGCTATCTTCCTCTATTTCGAACATCTTGACTATGGTTATCCCCTCGGCTCTCTCTCTCTCTCTCTCTCAACTATCTCGTTCCTTCTATCTCTCACCGTCCGAAGGCAACCCTCCGGCCAATTATGGGATTTCTTCGCGAAAATTTCCGGAGGAGAACTCGTCTCTCTCGCACGCCCTAACGATTATCCTACGAGTGCATACGACGGAAACGATGATTTCGCGAATTTCGCGAAAGGGCCAGCATAATAACGTACGATGGTCCGTACCTATAGAAGGGAGTGCTTTTGCAGGGTTGGAAATCGTTCCACGCGCGGTGACTCGTCCAAATTTGTTAAGCGATTATAGAATCTGCCCTCGAAAGAGAGGCGGAGAGACGATTCGTCGAGGGCGTTTATATTACACGTATATACGACGATCCGATCGTCGGAGCAGCGTATCCAGCTCGAGAAACGGCAAGCCGATAGATACGATATGATGTACGACGTCCTCGTATCTCGAGCGAGACGAGTCAACGTTTTCGCGTAACGCGACGCACGAGCGCTTTTCTAACGATTTATCGACACGTTCTCCGTACCAACGATGTGTACTCATCGTATCTAGGAGATTCTCTTATCGTTCTCTTCCTCCTTCGGATAGCATCGTAAAATCGTTCTTGGTAGGAACGACGAATTTGGATTAATCGTTTTCGAGTCGCTCGGCCCGCGTTGACAATGAGATCTGCGCACGTACGTGCGTTTTTTAACGACTGACTCCAAAAGATGAACTCTTTTTTAAGCCATCGGTTATTTCGGTGCTTCGTGCCGTACGAAGTGACTTTGAAAGCGCTCCCAGCTATATCGCCATCGCCGTCTCCATTATTTCGCTCTCCGAAACGCATTAAACTCTCTCTCTCTCTCTCTCTCCCCTCTGTATAAGAAAATCATTAATTTCTCTTCTCTGTCATAGGAGACTCGACCCCTGATACTTTTCTCTCCATCTCTCTTTCTTGCTGCAAAGCAGCAGCAGCAGGAGATGACGAATTTGCGAGTCTTATCGGGAGAGAACGGAGAGAGAAAGACGGTAGAGTTATCGCGATGGAAGGGAGAGAACAACGAAGAGCTTGCTTTTACTATACCTTCTTCCTCCTTTGTATTTAGGATACGAATCTGTACGAGGGGTTGCTCGTTTCATTTTCTTTCGATTACTACGACCACTCGTAGGTCGATGAGAGAACAACGAGCTCGTGAAATTCAAAATCAAACCGCTCGCAGAAATCCTCTTCCCCGCCTCCCGTCGAACGAAATGTAAATTTTCTCGTTAAGTTACGATCTCGTACTCGGTCGCAACCCAGACGCAGATCAAAAAGCAGCGAGAAATTTGTTAATCGAACGAGTATATCCTCTTCTGTTATACGCGTATTATACGCTTCGCAAGCCAATTAAGAAACTTTCTTGAACATATTTCGACGGGAGGAGATCGGTCTTTAACGCGTCCGTGCGCGCGTCCAATTATACCGAGCACGAAAAATACAGGCACGTAATTGCCTATGCGTTGCAGGTTCACGCAAGTACGCGCCTTGGAAAATTCTTACCGTCGACATTAATCTCGATTAATTTACGTTATTACCCGTCGTCGTTCTCTCTCGCGTCTCCGCCGATTATCGCGCGAAACACGTTATCGTATATTATCGTATCGCGGTAGAGCAACGTAGTATACAGCAGTTTCCGCTTACACGAATTAGCTCGTTTCGATCTCGTCACGCGAGAACTCGCCTATATCGAGGAAAAGCTCGATAACGTCAAAACTACGAAGATCGTTTCGTCGACGTTACGTCCTTTAGAAAATATTCGCGATCGGGATCGAGCGATGCTCGACGACGTAGTCGCACTTGCCAACCCCGGCGGTTGTTTCCTTCGAAGTAGCTCCGAGCTTTCTCGATCCTTGATCGTTTTGATGAAACGCGTTTTAAACTCGAGGAAGAGGAGGACATCGCACGGTCGTAAGATCGTGAAAAGCGAGAAGGACGTTTTTACATTTTCATATTTTTACCCGTCGTCGGCGCGTTCGACCGGCACCGTCTTAATTATCTCACAATTGGCGATTACGTCAGTCACCGTGGAAGCCGTTTTACGCGACAAACGCGTTTCGCTCGCACGTGGATCGTATCGCGAAGAGATCGTAAAAGAAAACTAATTCTATCTACGTTTCAAGTATTCGAGATAATTCCTATGTGGCCTAACGATTCGTAAAGATAAGCTTTTGGAAGGTCGTCGAAGACATATACATCTTCGACGTAAATTTGGAAGGATCGATGAGAACGCGAAAGCGATGAAAAGAGGAGGGTTACGTCGCGAGGATCGATTGAAACTGAATTAAAGGGACGGACGCGTAAAAGAAACTCGTCGTCGGAAGCAATATCGAATTAGGCAAAAGACGGCGGAGGGGGAAGGCGAGGTCACTCGCGTTTCCTAGTTAGGGCAATTCCGCACACTTTCGCTCGTCGCAATTAATTAGCTTAATTCTCGCTTCCTGTTGTCTTGGATGTATTATCGAGCGAGCGGGGAAGGAGGAGGAGACGTTTCAGAGCCGTCACGCACGCACGCACGCATGCCGGCACACATTCCGCGTAACGTAGTTCGCCTCGCGCGTTTACCGATGAGCGGGACAAGGAGAGAGAGAGAGAGAGACATCTAATGCTTATGGCAGACATCGCGTCACGAGCATGAGCGCCGAGACGTCGATCTGCATCTCCGTACTCTGCGTTTACGTGCTCGCGCCGCTTCCGCAACGGCAACAGCCGTCACTTGCCACGGCTCGATTAGGTAAGAAGGAACCCTCCGACGTTGCGTCCAATTAGAGTTACCACTCCTCTTTCTCTCTCTCTCTCTCTCTCTCTCTCTCTTCCTCTCTGTTGAAATTAATAAATCGACGACGCTCGAAGAAACCGGTGAAATCAAACGTGAATTGTAATAACGAAATTGTCAATTTTCTTTTCAGCGTACGCGAATGCGGCTTCTTTGGAGATTTTGCCGAGTGGCGAGACGCAAACGAAGTCGATCGGATCCAGCAACATTTTTACGTGCAGGCCGAACGTCGAGAACCCCAAGCTGATCACCGACATGCAATGGCTCGATCCGCAAAATCGCGTTATAGAATCTCTCAAGTGAGTATCGATTATAGTTTTTTATCGTTCCATCGACAAATTCCAATCGAGTATACGCGTTTTAGAGTCGCCGCTAATACGCGAGTTTGCATCGATCAAGGATGCTTCTTCTCTACGCGCGTACGGAATCGTCCAACGATCGATGCATCGAAGTACATATTATACGTACGCGCGTACGAAATACATAGAGATAATTATCCCTACGTATTAATCTTTTCTCGGATAAAAGTTGGAAAGCATTTTATTCGCTCGTTAGATCTCTCTCTCTCTCTCTCTCTCTCTCTCTCTCTCTCTCTCTCTCTCTCTCTCTCTCTCTTTCTTTCCAACACGGACGAAACTCGATTATCCCCAATTATTCTTCCTTCTATCCGGCACACGTATATTACAGCATTATGTTTCGCTATTTCCATGGTAATGGGAACTCGGCCGCGAATATCCGACAATGAGTGAATTCGAACGAAAGAGAAGCGTAATCGAATTTGGATAATCGAGGTACCGCACTACGTATCCGCGCTGTACGGAGTTAAATTTAATTTGACCGAGAGATAAAGTGGATATAACCACTTGCGATCTTGCGTACCGTTTCTCCCTCCATGTGTATCGTATGTGCGTACGTACGTGTGTATGTATGCATATATATATATATACACACGTATGTATATTATATCGTTGTCTTGTTTTTTAATACTATATAGTACTTAAAAAAAAAACCACACGTATCAGACAGAGAATCGACAACCAACGAGAAAACACTAATGTTAACGAATTTCTCTTCATTTCTATCGCACACACACAGACTCGTCGTATTGCCGATCGAAAGGCGAGTATACACATATTTAAAAAAAATTTTTACACGTAATCATAGCGTATCAAATTTTTCTTTTGTATTTTTTCTCTTTTTCCTATCAAGCGCATACACATTTAGCAGAAAAAAAAGAATACACATGCCCGAACAAGTTGGTCCCACGCACATTCATCGAACATCACGCACGGCATCGAATCGGCTTTCCATCGAAACGCGCGTTCGGGTCGTGTCTCGTCGAGATCGTTTAGCGATCGTACGGTTTTTTTTTTTTTTTTTTTTTTTTTTTTTTTTTTTTTTTTTTTTTTTTTTTTTTTTTTTAACGAAGCATCCGAGCTCCGTTCGAATGATTAAAGTTATCGTTTGCTCGAAAACTTGTAAATATTCCGAAAACACACTTGTGTTTTCGGAAATTTCAACGTCGGCGATAACGAACAGCATGCGTACCGTCGTTTACTCAACGGGGAATACATTTTTCTTTCGTCGTTGTTTGAACAAATTCTCGTGGCTGCTCGTGATCTTTCGTCTCTTCGATCGTTGATTCGTCACCGTGGCCTCGATCTTACATATAGACGCGTGAGTAAGTCGTAACGGATGTCATTGAATTTACAAAATGCGAGCAATGGTATCCGGTTAAAACAATCGGTATCGCGAGGGGGGCCGTCTTCCGATCGCGACGTCGCACCTGGCCGCGTCCATAGGTACATTTTCAATTATGCCTGTCCGTCTTCCTGTCACAGCATCGTTACACGCTCGTCATGCAATACCCCATGCGAATACCGTGGGAAGTCACGATAACGTTTTTTCTACGTGCCCTTGCTTGCTCACGCTCTTTCTCCCTCTCATCGCGCGCGAAGATGATTCGGCCGTAAACTCGACCCGTACGAGATCGTTCGGCTCGAGTATTTTTTTCGCCGAGCGTCGCCTTCTTCGTACCGACTGACTCTCGAGGATGATTCTTTTTCGCAGTACGTCGCCTGGCCATTCGAAGCCGGCCATGTATACGGAATTGCATCAGGACAACAGCCTCTCGCTCTTCTTCAACTCGCTTCAAGAGGAACAGGCAGGGAGATATACCTGCAAGGGGACGTACGCCAACTCGGTGCCTCTGAATAAATCGGTCACGATCGATACAATCGGTGAGTTTTTGCGAGCTTGGTCGCAACGTCATCGCGCGCGATACTCAGTGAGTATCGCCGAAGAAGATTCTCCAACCGATATGATCGTAGGTCGATGACGAATGCTACTGATTTTCCTGTCTTTTTTTTTTTTTTTCTTTTTCTTTTCTCTTTTTTTTTCCTTTCTTTTCTCTTAATCTTCTTCGATCGCCCACGGTTCGCTAACAGTTTGATCGCAGTTAGGAGAGAGAGAGAGGAGAGGTAGAAAATGGATTGAAATCAAGGACGCGCGCGTGTGTGTGTGTATGTCACAGTTGCGATTACCTGGGACGACGCACCGAAAAATCAATACCCGATCCTTGGAGAGGATTTCTCGATCCTTTGCAAAGTCCGGGCCAGACCCTCGCCCTCCGTCGATTGGCTTTACAACGGGGAGTTGGTGAAGACGAACGATCATTACATCATCGACACCCATGCGCTAAAGATAAAAAATGTTCAAGAGTCCGACGACGGTATTTACACGTGCCGCGCCTCCGTGCCGACTACCGGCGAACTTCGGGAGCGGCCAATACGCGTCGAGGTAAATTTTGACGATTGTCCGTTTGTTGTTCGCAGCTTGTCCGGAGCTGGTCGATGCCTCGAAAGCGTTAGGACGAATCAAATCGTTATTTAAGACGTTGTCTTGTCTCAGGTCCACGTACGTCCAACCATCGAGGAACGACCCACTCCGGTCGACGTAATCGAAGGAGAAAACGAAAACATCGAGTGCAAAGCCAAAGGCAAGCCCCCGCCAAAGTTCACCTGGGTGAAATCCCTTACGAAGCAAAATCTTTCCAACGCCGATCGTTTTACCGTTAATCCGGATACCGGCGACTTGACCATCGTCACCGTGAATCGCGAAGACGCCGGGGAGTATCAATGTACCGCCACGAACGCGGCAGGTTCGGCCACCAGCAACATAGTCGTGAACGTTATCGTAAAGCCAAAAATCATGGAGTTCCCGAACGTAACGGTGATACAGGGTAACGAGGTGGACGTCAGATGCAAAGCGTTTGGTAGGCCACCACCGAAAGTGACCTTGAGGAAACACACCGCCGAGAAAGCTTACGTCGTCGGAACGCAGGCGGACGACGGCAGAATAATCTTGATCAATCAACCGGACGAGGTGACAGGCGAGACGGTCGGAACTCTGAACATCCGCGACGTTCTCAGATCCTACGACGGTCTCTACGAGTGCGTGGCCGAGAATGCCGGCGGGGTAGCTCATAAAAATGGTCACGTGACCGTTGAATTTCCCCCGTCGTTCGCTTTCATGCGGAACAACACCGTGTGGTCTTGGGACAGGAGACCCGTCAATTTGACCTGCATAGCCGAGAGCATACCGAACGCTACGATCACGTGGATGATGGCCGGAAACAAAAAGATCGAAAACGTGCCCGAGATCAAACAGTACGGCAAAGGCCCGACTTCGATACTTATGGTCGTACCGCTCGACAGCAGGTACTACACGGATTACAAGTGTATCGCGGCGAATTCGCACGGCACGCGAGAGATCATTATCCAACTGAGGCAAGCAACGAGACCGAACGAACTCTTGCAGGCCAAGATGGCCGAGATCACGGCCACGACCATCCGATTCGATCTCGTGCCGCCACCCACTCATCCTGATTTGCCCGTTAAAAGCGTCATCGTGCAGTACAAAGAGGAGATTCAGACTTGGGCCGAGGCTAGGAACAGAACTTGGTCGATAGGTGAGTTTCTTTTTCCTTCTCTTCTCTTCTTTTCTTTTGTTTCTCCTTTTCGCGCCAAAACGCTAACGTACCGAGATCTCTCTATGGAATTTTTTCATTTCCGACAGATTCCGTTTACGTCCTCGAGGGCTTGAAACCGCAAACTTCCTACGATTTCCGATTTGCTGCGATAAACAAGGTCGGCCAGGGCAATTGGGGTACGTTTTACCGTGAAACTACTCCCGGAAGGACCTTCCCCAAAGAACCAACGATCATAACGAAAGTGTCGAGCGAGTACGACGTTTCGATGTTCAGCAATCAGTACGAACTTTTGTGGACCGTCCCACCGGACAACGGTGAACCGATAGACATGTATCAGATCAGATATTGTCAGATCAAACCAGTAACCGGCGGCGAATGGCAAACCGAGGAGGATACTTGCAAAACGTTGAACGTTAAGGGTGTCGGTAGAACGAAATATTGGCTAAAGGATCTCCACTCCGACTATTTTTACAGCGTCGAAGTTAAGGCTCGCAACGCTATGGGATTTAGCAAGCCGGGCGTCGCCAGATTCAAGACTGCCAAGGGTAAGTTCTTCTCTCTTTCTTCTTCACCGATCGCACCCCCTTACGTTCTTTTTTCTCTCTCTATTTATTTATTTATTTATTTATTTATTTATTTATTTGTTTGTTTATTTATTCATCTTTTTTTTTTCTTTTTCTTTCTTTCTTTCCGTATAGTCTACTACCTACTATTATTGAATGTTCGGTACATATATCGTAAACGTATTTTACTCCAAAGATATTAATCTACATTAGAGAAACCAATGCACAAGGCTCTTGCGCACAATTAACATATATTACGTATATTTGCATATATGTACATGCGCACGCATATCGTATATGTGCGTGTGTGCATATATACATGTATATATGTATATGTACACACACACACACACACACACACACATTTTTTTTCCCCTTCTTTCTTTACGTTAACGATTAAAAGTCGTACTTTTGCCTTTGTTTCTACCATATAACAAAATGAGCAGGGAGAAGGGCACGATCACGTTGCATTGTCACTGATTCTCTCTGATCCCACGATTAATTTTTTTACTCGAATGTTGTTTGCAAGAGAATGATTATCAAGGCCCTTCGCCCCTCGCGTAGAGACATGCATCTAAAGATTTCTTATCTGGTCTAGTTTCTCTTATCTCTGTCCGATCGTTGGGTCCCAGTAGTAGATTGTGTTAGAAGCAAGAAATTGAAAAAAAAAGAAAAACAGAAAAGAAATAAAAACACAATGTACATTCCCGACTAAAAGAGAAAAAAAAACATACCTTTATAAGAGACGCTTTTTATCATTCAGAATCTACAGGCAGCGTTGTGGACTACACAGTAGTATCATCTGGGGATACCTCCAAGCTCGCCGTGACCGCCATTGCCACGACGATAATGATTCTATTTTCAAACATTTAAAATCGTCGTCTCTCTTAGGACCGTATCGTTGTATTAAATTAATTCCCTCCTGTTCTTTCTCTGTAAATTGTATAACACGCAAGTTTAGTACTCTCTCTCAGAGCGAAAACGAAACAACGAAAGGCTACGGCACCTAACCGCTACCGCTACTCTACCGCTACTACACGACGAGTCTACGTATACGAATACTGCGTATCGCTTACGACGTTATTATCGTTCGACATTTACGTTTTACCGGGATTTTTCGTTCGTTCACCGCCCTCGATAATTCACGTTTATCATTATTACTCTTTCTCCCTTTTCTTTTATCTTCCTTTTTTGTTTTCTCCTTTTTTCCGGCGAATAAAAGACAAAAAAAATATTTCGGTATCGACCTTCAATCCGTGAAAACGAGCTACACTCGCATGCACACACGATTGCATCGTACATTAGGATAGAAGCTACGTTGCAAATGTAAAAGTACGTTCTTTTCGCGACGAAACGTCGATTTTTTATGCGTCGATTTACGTTGAAAGAAAACGGATAAAAGCGAAACAAAAAACGAGAAAAGAGCTTACAAAAGGATTACGTTAAAATCTTGTTGTCCCGTATAGAAATAATGATATAAAACTATCGGCACACGTATACATTCCGAATTTAGTAGAGCATCGAAAATAGCGTTTAAGGGAAAGAAAAGGAAAGAAAAAGCAAATTATTCCCCCGCATTTTAATGTTTGTATATTATTTATATACGTGCATGTACGCATGTACGTACGATACGCGCATACAACGTATTCATAGATAATCCTTCTTAATTGCTCGCTCCTTTAGACAAACTTATTGGTACGTCAATTCTTCTTTTGTTTTTGCTTTATTTTTGTTCTTTTCTAATAGATATTTATAAGCCGACGATATGTCTTTTCGGTGTTGTTTAAGTTTGAAGGGTTACAGCGTGCAAACTTTTTTTTCATTTTTCTATTCGAAGCGTTATTAGTGCTCGGCACGATACACGGCTGCGGATTACTTTTTGATCGCAGCTGCGTCTCGTTCCTTTCGCGAATATAAATTTATAGTTTAGTTACGAAATATATCGGTCTTGTACAAAACAGAGACTCGAAATTATTCGCCCAATGGAAACGTCGTCGCAACGACGAAAAATAATAAGAGACAAGCGAGGAATAATTGTTCTTTTTGTTTTGTTTTATTTCTCTTTTTTCTTTCTTCTCTTTTTCATACCACGTCATGCGTTGCACGTGTTTTGTACAGTCGTGACGATAGTTTGGTGCATATACGATATATAATACACACATAGGTTTCTATTTTCACGTGGAATCTAAGGAAACTAAAAGGCTATTACCTTAAATTGACCTAATGCTACAAAGGAAAAAAAAAAAGAAAAGAGAAGAGCCGACGGATAATATTTGCAGAATTTGGCGATCTTTCTTTCTCGATTGCGTAAGGATTTTGAAAAATAATTCGTACGCCGCAATACCTTCAGCGGTTAAAAAAGAGGGAATGGGTGATGAGACAATTTTTAACTTTCTCCATTTTTCTTCCTTTTGTTACGTCAAACCAAGAAAAACGTGAAAAATCCGTTTTTATCCATCTCTAAAGGCAGTTCCGCGAGGCGATGTTTTTTTAAGTTGTCTTTCTTTTTTTTTTTTTTTTTTTTTTTTTTGTTCTTTCCTCCATTCGCATATACCTAACAGAACGTTGAAAGGAGGCTCGATGCTCTCTCGTCTGGACGATGCGCGTGTTTCCCGAGAACCAAAGAATCCCCAAGCAATCGGATCTCGGATCTCGGATCTCGGATCTCGTCGTTATTACGACGTTAACAAGACGCGAATGTCTCAAAAGCGACTGTTACCGTGCGAGCGCATACGAAGACGAACGAGAGAACCGACCGATTGGGTAGACTTGCATTTTTACATATTTTCCTTTTTTCCTCATTTTAGTTGTGGGCTCATTTATACGCGCCGTCGCGTATGATTTTTTTTCTTTTTTCTTTTTTTTTTTTTTGGGGGGATTTTACTCAGTCATTAGTTTTGCTTAATTAGTCTTTGGAAAATACGTGTTTAGTGCGCATGGTCTATGTGTTATTATTATTATTATTATTATTATTATTATTATTATTATTATTATTATTATTACTATTACTATTATTATTATTATTATTATTATTATTATTACTATTACTACTACTACTATTACTATTATTATTATATATTATTATTATTATCATTATCATTATCATCATCATCATCATCATCATCATCATCATCATCATCATCATCACGACGCATAGGTAACATTATTATGTTCATCATCATTCTTATCGTCTTTTTAAGTAGTTATTATAAATCTATTATTATTATGATTTTTATTATCATTATATTATCATAATATCTGTTGATATTGTACCATTGTATTATTACAACATATTATCATTAGTATTACCAATTACCAATACCATTATCATTACCATTACTATTACAACCATTGTTAGTTGTTACAACAAAGATCAATTTTTCTCTCGATTGACGAGAAACAGTGCGATCGAATTGAGATAAATTGATCAAAGCACGACTAGAAACGAAAATCTCGTCCATTGATGTTCGAAATTTGTCTCGATCTCTATCGACTTTACCCAAGTGCCTAATCTAATACGAAATATAGCGACGGCGAGATTTTCGTCGATGACGTTCATTGCGAATCTTTTTATTTCTTTTTCCTTAGTGTATACGTATACGAAATAAGTCATTATTTATTCGAGTGTGCCTGGGTTTTTGGATATATACATACATATACATATGTATATTAAAGGCCACCACACCATCTCGCATGGCATGCGCTGCTTTCTCTCTCTTTTTAATCTCGTACTATCATTTTTTTGTTTCGTTTGTTCGTTCGTTCGTTCGTTCGTTCGTTCGTTCGTGCATTTTTAGTTTTCCTTTTACTTCGATTTCTACTTTGATGTCACCACGGGTGTTGCTCGTGCGGACTCACGCAAGCGCGCGCGCACGTACACATACATACATACATACATACATACATATATAAAATTTGTGTGCATGTGCGTACGTATGTGTATCCTTGGCTGTTAAAAATTTATGATCGATTTGCCGAGGATAGCATATTCGAGAATGATGGTAGAAATATACATACATACATATATGTGTGTATACATATATGTGTGTGTGTATGTATATAAATACGCACTTGTATCAATATCTAGGAAGAAAGAGAAAGATCCAGTGTCGATCTTTGTACGAACTTTGGTTGAAATTTTAATATAGCTTGTAGCGTATATAACGGACAATTGGAGACGTATCTTGTTGAAAAAGTTGGAGGAATCAATCCTGCTAATGAAGCTGTCTTTCCTTTCTTTCTCTTTCTACCAAGAAAATTATTCTCGAGCGGATAGAAGATACTCGAGGTTGTTGCATTCGCGAAGCTTCTACGTTGCATCGTCTTTTAAGGTCTTCTACTTGATCTTATCGATACACGGATGACCAGACGACGATGAGAGAGTAAGAGAGAAAGAGAGAGAGAGAGAGAGAGAGAGAGAGAGAGAGAGAGAGAGAGAGAGAGCATTGGTGCTCTTGAAAGCAAATTCGTTCGAGGACCTCTCGTAGAGAAACGACCGATGTTATAAATAGTACACTTTAAAGAGGAAATGGAGAAAGATAGAGGAGAGGATGGCGAGGAAAGGGAAAGATTCGTGATATTCGCGCGCTAACGACGACTAGAAGAGAGAGAGAGAGAGAGAGAGAGAGAAACACGTAGAAAACGTAGGTCCAGAAACCGCAAAGATCTATTTTCGAAAGTGCTCTCTCGTCCAAAGTCTCTGTTTCTCGAGAGAGAAAGAGAGAGAAAGAGAGAATTTACCCGCGTGCCATGACGACGTTGATGCGATAATAGCGTTTGCCTTTCTCCTTCTCTCATTCGTGCTCGAAACGTTAGAAAGGTTAACGCTTGCTCCCATTCGTGACGAAAACACGTTTAAGCCTTCTCTTTTCCTCGTTTTTAAAGCAAGATCAAAAAGAACCGTGAGAATTTGGATATTATCTTTATTCTGGACGATCGAGATCCGTTCGATATCCCATGTTTTATTTTTTTCCTGTCCACGCCTTTTTTT